>NW_015666181.1:302943-324537 GCF_001515625.1 Sinocyclocheilus rhinocerous
ACAAGATCATATCTGCAGATGAAACTTTGTTTGTAGAAGCATTTTTTAAATTTGAACTAGCACCTCATGACTACACCACGTTATGTAGGAGAAGCTGCAAAAGACACAGGTGCAAGTGGAATGTACAAAACATGGTGACATTAATTTTTAAGTAAACATAATGTGCGATATATTGCGTTACCAAAAATTATTGAGGTCATGGACATATATTGCGCGATAAGTCGATATATTGATTATTGCGACTGGCCTATCCATTGTGCGGCGTGTCAATGTGGTAACCGTGGACCACACAGCCAGCTGTATAACAGCTGAGCTTGGCTTCAAGTGAGCAGTGATTCCAAACTGAATCCGATCTGAGCAGATAAGCAAAGCATGGAGAGTTTGCTCGGGTTGAGTGGAACGGCTGAGGAGAATGTTGGGCTTGAGTTCAGTAGAGGCTGGATCGGGACATCTGGTGTGATTATGATGATTTATCCAGCTCTGAGCAGCTTTAACCCTCACTGCGATTCAATCACACCCTTTGTGTTCCATTATAAGGTTCAACGTGCTACATTCTGATGTGGGTTTTTGCATGTGGTGATGTCTTTAGAGATACACATCTGACAGTAATGAAACAACTGGAGGGAATTCTTGTGCTTCACTAAAAGCTGAAGGACAAAGGCATATTTAGATCATGATTAACAGTTGAAACAAAGACAGAGAGAGAGAGATGCAAAAAGACAACTGTATGGTTTTCAGTTTTTCTCAAACTGTTTATGCAGCACACAGCTTTGTGCAACAAAACTAAAACATAAACACTTGATATTCTAAAAATAAATCGGAGAAATAACACTCAATATTACTCCTTTCTAAAATAGTAACAAATAGTTTAATTATACATGAGCTGCACATGAATACCTATTAGCTACAAAGAAAACAGATGCCCAGAAGAAACTCCAAGGTCACCACTAAGAGGACTAACTTGCCTAACAGGGACTTTGGTCTTACCCTCTTTCTTGACTTCAAGCCAAAGACTTGAAAAGTGACCATGACACTTGCTTTTCCTTTCCCCCTTTTGCCTCTATTTTTGTGGTTCTCCTCCATCCACTTTAAAGAAAAGTTGCCCTGTTGGCAGTTTGACTCATCGTTTACCCAACGATGAGAAAGTATTTCCAGTCACTTTTTCCATTGTTCAGTTTGGTTCCCTGAATGACTTTCCCATCAACCACAAGGTTTCATCACCCTGTAGGAAGGTAAACAAGCATTAGCAAGTGACAACATATGATCAATCAGGATAAAAAAAGAGAAAATATTACTTTTTTTCTCTAATTTAAAACATTCATTTTTAATTTTGTGATTAGTTACAATGGCATTTTGGGCAGTACCTTGTGGTCTGGTTAGACTTTGGACAGCAACTGTACATGGTGACTTTCAGTTTGGATCGGCATCAATGCTCAACACTCTCACACAGGAAATGGAATGAAATGAAAGGGTTTTGCAACACTAGGGTCCTGAGACACATCCATCTGTGGTAAGTATGTAAGTATTCACTCAATTCACGATGCAAAACAATTCACGATAGTGATTTCACAATGCAATTTTAACACTTTTTTTTTTTAACAAAATGAGAGTGTCATTTCATTATTTCTCAGACAAAATGCTGCACATTTCTTTGTGAAACTGAAATATGTCACATAAATTTAAACTGAAATTTTAAAACAAATCCCAAATTTTAAAAATACATACTACAAATAAAAGAAATCACCCTTCATATAAACAAACTAAGGCTTTGCCTGTGCTCTTTCCATTTAAAATTTGAGGCAACCACTGTATTATAATCATGATCCAACAAAGATGCTGCATCAAAGCAGCATGAACAGTTTTTGATTTAAATTAGATTCTATAATTTCAAAATTTAAAGCAAAAACAGAATGGTCTGACTTTAGCTTTGTGAAACATAAAACATCTGAACGAAAACAAAAACAGCAGACAGGCTGAATGAGAACACAAATTTACTCTCCGGTGGCACTTATGGAACAGCGGCTATATAGCGTTCCCTTGGTTACCAGTGTAAACAAAGCAGCACTGCGCTTATAAACACTACTTTAATATGCATTATACAGAGGCAAGATGAAAAGAAAATACCATCTGAACTTTTCTGAAGACAGTCAGTTCCCTTCATTTAAACCCCCAACTGTATTTCGATTCGTTTAACATCTCAACCGACTTGAAGCATCACATATATTTACTGAATTTCAAACAGCTCAGGGTGCATCATTATATCCCTAATATGTGGTAACTTTTTTTATGCTTTTGAAAGAATTCTGTTATTCTCACCACAGCTTCATTTATTTGATTAAAATGCAGTAAAACGCTAATACCGAGAAATATTACTACAACTATTTTCTATTTTAATATATTTTAATATGTAATTTATTCCTGTGATGCAAAGCTGAATTTTCAGCAGTCATTACTCCAGTCTTCAGTTTATTATCAATGTAGAAAATAAGTTTCAATTTTTTTTTTTTTTTCAATGAGTGTAAAGTTCAAAAGAACAGCTTCTGATCAATTTAAAAAAATGGTGCAGAAGTTCATTGTATATTTGCACTGGCCTGCTGTACATGTAAATTTAACGTACATTTCATTAATGAACTATTTTGATTATTTGTTGTCAGTAGAACATTACATCTCACAGAAAGGGAGGAGAGAAAGAAAAAAAGATGAAAAAAGACAAAAAGAAATTGTTTCAATCTTGCATATCTTAACACTTGCATTGCTCAATCCTCTGTTTAATAAATCCCATATTACAAGCTGATAAACATCCTCTGATTTTTTTAGTGCACATTGCTCTGATATAATGTCTTTAAATAAATCTACTACACATGATTTCACCTTTCGCCACTATGCGGAAAGCACAAGACAAATTTCTGACAAGTTTAATGTACTGAGCTACTCACCAGCAGCAGTTCAGGGGCTTTAAGAAGCTTTGTTTCATCTCATTGTTGCTGGGGAATATTCTGCCTCATTAGGTACAAGTCTATGCCTTAGGTCCTTCACAATGGAGAGAAAGTTTAATTGTGTTTGTGTGTGTAAATGTGTTTAATTAATGAAATCCCTCCAAATGATCCCGATGTCAGTATGTTGTAACTGGTTCACTGGCCCTTCTATCCCAAAGGCTTGTTTGCTTCATCTTTGCTTGTTCCCAACTCATCTCCCCTCTATTTCCGTTCTTGTGTGCGCCCAGAGATCTGCAGCTTTGGGACCTGTGTGTTCATCAACCCGAGATCTGTCTATTAGCATGTCTGTGGTATGAACGAGGAATGAAGGAATCATAGGGAGGGATATAAAAAGAAGCACTTACAAGGACTTAATTGAGTCAGAACGTCATGTGTTTTCTGACCAGCTGCTGCTACTAAAATCTGGCTAGACTGTTTCTATGCTAACAGAATTAAAGTGAATAATACAAAGTATAAAAAATACAAAAAAATATATATAAATTTATTTAAATTTTATGGCCAATAACAAATAAATAGCCAATATTAAAATTATGTACCATTTTTCCCGAATAAATAAAAAATAAAACAATAAAAAAATAAAATCAGTCAAAATTAAAAAAAAAAAAAAAAAATTTAACATTTAATATTAATTTCCGATTATAAATATTAATTTGCTTAAACTTTAACAGTAAAATTATTAGTGTTTTTAAATAACTTAATTGAGCTATGACTGCAAAGGCAGTGCAATTTAAAAATAAGGGAAATGAGCATATATATATGTTTTCACAAGGGAGCAACAAAGAAACATGGACAAATGTGAAAATACAGAGCGAGGCATGTCCCAAGCAAGTAAAAACGAGGAAGAACTTGTTAAGATGAGCAGGCAGCTCAATGTGGCACAATAGTTTTATGAAGTAGTTTTATCTAGTTGTGTTGTGATGCACTACTCTCTTGCAGTGCAAACAGTGGCCTTGAGAAAAGCCATAAAATGGGCATCTGTGTAAGTGAATAAGGAAGGGATGCACAGTCACCAGGGAACGCAAAGTGCCACCTGATTTCACAGAAACAACATCAGCGTTGATGGAAACAGAACCGTCAAATGCAGCTAATCCATGTGCAGTCCTGCTCAGAAGTTACACAACAGCCCCGTGCCAACACCGACAAGCCCATATGAGCTGTATGCAGCTGCGGCGAGAACACAAACAAGCATTCACAAACATCCCACCACAAGTCGACCTGAAAACAGACAAATAATCTCTCCTGGCTTGCACAAAAGTCCAGTTATGACAGAAATGCCCACTCTGATCCCAAGAACTGCGATCTGTTCACATGTGAAATTCATCCTGTAACAACTCAATGAGCATGTGTAAGCGTAAGTAATGTGCATTTACACTGTAACATGTTCATCCTTGTGGGATTAACTGATTCCTGTGCTAGGTCAAGAGGTAGATGTTAGTATTTTGGTAGTAATTCTTTCATAAATCACATAATTTAGATAAATGAATTGTTTTGCAGTGAACAGGATGCACTGAAGACCTCAAGAAACCCAACTTTTTAGGCTTGTAGTTCTTGTCTATCAGCCATGCTTGCATACTTGTTAAGGTTTATAATAACAATAGACCAATACCAATTCTAGCCAATAAGCCAATACATCACAATTTTATAAATGTTCAGTGGGAAAAAATATAAATAAATTTTAACATTAGCTAAAGATGACATTCAATGGTGTTGTTAAGCTATTAGGGTTTTTAAAGATTACCTTGAAGTAAACATTAGATCAGTGGTTCCCAACCCTGGTCCTGGAGGCACCCCAACACTGCACGTTTTGCATGTCTCCTTAATCAAACACACCTGATTCAGGTCATCAGCTCATTAGTAGAGACTTCAAGACCTGAAATTGGTGCGTCAGAGAAAGGAGACATGGAAAATGTGCAGTGTTGGGGTGCCTCCAGGACCAGGGTTGGGAACCACTGCATTAGATGACATCTGAAAGGTCATCCAAACATAAAAATTGGGGAAATGAGCATTCATAATAAAATATCAAATATCAGGAAGTATTTATCCAAGATAAACTGATAACAATTAATTTAGAAAATATCTACTTGACAAACTTTTAGCAGATGTAGTTATTTAAAATCTATAATTTTTCTCATCAAAAAACTCATCAATCCAAGGTACTCGACATAATTGTGGATAGGGATGTAACGATTACTGGTTTGACGATAAATCATGATAAAATTCCCCATGGTTAGTATTACCGTTTCATCTTTTAATTATCATTAAAACCGTATTAGATTACCGCGATTTGAACAACTCGCGATAAATAAGTACGGTCCAGCATAAAGCACAGTTTTAAGTAACAGTCTCACATGCGCACAGCAGCAGAGTAGTTTCGTTTTGAGTGAAAACAGGGCGGAAAAGCTGGGAGGTTTTAAAAGAGTGCTAAGGGAATTATACAAATGAATATATGAATGAATTAATTATATGATTGTACCTCTGAAGGTTCTGACTGTCTTCAGAAACGATTCGATGGCATTTTGTTTTCATCTTCGCTCCATGTAAATCCTAAAGGAAGTGTTCTTAATCGCAATACTGCTTTGTCCACGGAGGTTACAGGAAACAGCTCTAATTCAGTTTTTCCATAAGCGCCACCTGCTGTCAGCGAGTGGATTTACAGAGACTTATAATTGCATTCAGTCTGTGTGCAGTTTCTGTCTGGCCCAAAACGGACTGAATTTGCATGCCCTGCTGTAAATTTTGACCGGATACCGTTACATCCTTAATTGTGGAAAAAGTAAAAAGTTTACTTTATTCACATGGCTTTAACATTAAAAACAACACACATGTGCACCGATGCGTTGCGGCTAACTCGCCTTCATCAGGGTGTCCTGATGAAGGCGAGTTAGCCGCAACGCGTCGGTGCACATGTGTTTCTCTGGCCATTTCAAAGGCTGGAATGCAAAGACACACATAGACACACAAACAAAAATGTATGGCAAAATGAGATATGCACTGGCTTCATTTATGGTTGCAACACACAGCATATGACTGAACTAGGTCCAAACTGGAGTCAGGAGTCTGGATCCCCACAGCTCGTGAATCACGTCATCTCATTCATTGACCACACGTCACCGCCAGCACCCACATACTACTGTGTGGCCAGAGAGTTAGACTAGCATTACCTAAACGCAAGCATTTGACAAAGAACTGCCTCTCATATTCCTAAATTACAGTCTCTTCTACTTACCAAGCCAGTCTGTGGCCTTATATCTAATTGACTTCATGATAAATGACTCCATCCAACCACAAGCAAAACATTTCCAGGAGTTGCAAGAGCATGCTTCACCCTCCCTATGGTTGCCAAACATTTCTAAAGGACTTCAGAGGTCCTCCTAAGCCATTCTCTGAAAATATATGACCTGGTGGATTACACGTTCTGGAGAGCGACTTTGCCACAATGGAATGAGTGAAACTCACAGAAACACCACAAAATTCGCAAACCAACCTGTGGCTTTCAACATGCCATGGTCCAAGTTTGATATGTTCATATGGAGTACAAAACCTATGAGGAAATTGCAGGACCCTTTGAGTATGAAAAATCTGCACATTTATGACACATTTCTAGTTAACATGAGTCCTCTACTACAAAGTAAAATATCTGGCTAAATAATAGAGAAAAATAATAACAATTTTTGGATTTTAGAACAAAAATTTAAACCCATTCCAAGACACCATAAGACATCAATCATAAGCCAACATTTGGGACATGTTTACATAGACTCCAGAAACCTGGCATACAAGCGAGACAAAAAAAAATGTATTTGTCCCATTCAACCAGAGCTCCATCTGAAAGGCTGGTGATTTGGAGGCCAGCCGCCCGCCTTGTCATCTGATTACCCTCAGCTTTGTTAGGGCTTCCCGGAGAGCAGAGTCGTCCGAAGGTCACACATGAAAGAGCCGTTTGATCACAGAGCAGTCTGCTCATTCCTACTACAAATGCTTACAAAAATATTGACCAATGTTCCAAGGACCATGCAAATTGTTCCCAAAAACAGAATAGATGGAGATAGTCAGAACATTCAAGATGTTATGGTCTTTGAAAGTGCTGACAATGATTCTTGGAGAATGGCTGTACTGTTTCCAAAATATCATCTCTTCTTCCAAAAAGTACTTATCTATTTGAGGTAGTCTACAGTACACTAATGTTTTGTAATAATGTTAAATGAATCATTAATTGTCAACATTATCCAACAGAGCAGATGTTCCCATATGTTTTGGCAATTCTTAAGCACCTATGTCATCCTGTCTCACCAAAATATAGGAATAGCTGGATGCATAATTGCTTTCAAATGCAACTTGGTAAAATTTAAAATGTCTATTTTCTAATGCACAAAGATACATATAATACACATAATAATAATGATTATTTAAGTGAGGGGAATGCATGTACAAAATTGGGGGGACGTTTTAACTCTTAAATCGTTCTCATTAAATGATCCATCTTGTCATGCTGGTATTTCTGGTAAATCAAACTGTTTGTCAACAGAAATGTTTACAACTGTGAGATGAGACAAAAGCAGGTGATGTTTTCATGTTCTAAATATCAAAAAGAAATCAATGCATGCTATAAAAGTCCACTTAAAACTGCATTCTATTAATTTCTAACATTTTCAAATAAAACGGAATATCCAACAATGAGGGGAAAAGTAGGGCTGACTTTGATTTTATCCATCGGGAATGGATTTAATCATGAAAAGTGGGCTTTTCTTAGTAAACTGGAGCCACAAGTGAATGTGAGTTCCAAAACAATCTGTAAAAAGCTATTAGGCTATTGGTTAACATTATCCGAAATAATGCAGAAGCAGCTACTTTGTAAAAATATGCAAAAAGAAAAAAACATTCATAATGGATCTTGGACCTTGGATTTTAAAAGCATCTGACATATGGGTTTAGATGGAGAATACCTGCTGACTACAAACAAAGCTATGCTCTGAAAATAATCAATGTCGACCTGTCAAAACAGTGTAGTTATGGATAAACTATGCAAGACTTATTAAATGAATATTCTTACAACAAGAGCTGACATAGGAGCAAGGCAACAGTCCCATCAAGACTCCTGTAAATATACTTCCAACACAGAAACACTTCCCATTTGGCATTGACTAAAAAGGTGACAACCTACATTGGACATCAAAATAATCAAAGCCCTTACATTCACCTTTAGTGACTGCTTATGGATTAAAAATTTGATGTCCATGTTAAGACATGAAAGTCTAAGCACAGACACACACAGATTATTGTTTCATCAGTTGTCAAAATTAAAAAAAAAAAAAAGTGATGTGACGTTACCCATACTAGGAATTAGTGCTCTGCTGTGTGTGTGCACTAAGGATGGGTTAAATGCAGTGAACACACACACCGTGAACACACACCCAGAGCAGTGGGCAGCCATTTATGCTGCGGCGCCCGGGGAGCAGTTGGGGGTTCAGTGCCTTGCTCAAGGGCACCTCAGTCGTGGTATTGAAGGTGGAAGAGAGCGCTGTACATTCACTCCCCCCACCTACAATTCCTGCCAGACCTGAGACTCGAACTCGCAACCTTTGGGTTGCGAGTCCAACTCTCTAACCATTAGGCCACGACTTCCCCATTAAAAACATCACACCAAAAACATGAGCCTTCAGAGAGAAATGTAGACATATCTGCTTAGGAAACATTTCCATGAAGTGCTAACTGAAGAAATGTTTAGTGAACTAGCACCTTAACCATAAGGTTATGGTACATTAAGACCTAGAATAGTAGATTCTGATCTTTCTCATCGCATTAGAAAAATAATCCAATCCATGTTCCTGTTTCCTGTGCTTTTTAGCTCTGTCTTAGATCCAGAGCAGACGTAGAGCCGGAAGACAGCTGGAAAAGGATTTATATATTTCTGGCAACAAACCAAGGAATTTAGAAGCAGCATCACATAGTTTGGTAACAAACTTTTCATAATGTTCAACTCATCTGAAACAAGATTATTAACGCTAAAAACACAGGAATTATTGATTTTCAGGCAACAATAGAGTTTAACATAAGTCCAATGGTATCTATAATAAGATATCTCATACCTTATAAGAATATTGACATTATAAGAACACATCATCACATACGTCCACCTTGCAAATATGTTAGGTCTCTCCTTTAATGAAAGGCTATGGGAATTTTCCACTCGTTTTATCAGCTATTATATGAAAGTCCTAAAACAGAAAGAAAGAAAGAAAGAAAGAAAGAAAGGAGGATACTGAGGATGAAAAGAGAGGTGAGGAGGAGAGAGGGGCAGTGCAGGAGAAAGAGAGGAAGAAAAGGACAGTGGTGCGGAGAGAGCATGAGTTGAGGGGAGAGAGTCTACAAAGGAGTGCTTGTCAAGCTGCCCGGCGTGTGAGAAACCCAATGCCTCGCTGCAGATGTGGCCAAGTTTATTTAACACCACCTACCAAGTCCAAAAGGGCCCACTATATCCATTCTTATACTACTCCACCTTAAACCTCCTCTCCTACAGCCACTTCTACCCACCATGGCGATCAATGGCCATGCTATCTGTTTCATGTCTGACCCAATGTTTCCTCGACATATTCAAGGTCTAGCCCTCAATATGACTCCCTGTCATGCTGCCGAACTACGCACAGCAAGTCCCATCTGCAGTCTCCGTGTGAATTCAGACAGCTTTGCCCCAGTCAAGACTTTGACCGAGACGTCTGATGTTTGCCTCTCTTTGACCCTCAAAAACCAGTCACAGTGTGTCCAGAAGTTCTCCTCTGATTTATTCAGTTCCACATCGCTCTAAGGTACTGCCAACTCAAACATTGCAATGATTATTTTCACACAGTAAGAGTAACAGACGAGGTTGATGACAAATGGAAAAGAATGAATAAAAGTGAAATGATTTGGCTAGATTTCTGTTGGAAAACTAATAAATTAAAACTTGCCTGCGGTCAGGTGAAAGTTTAAACTGTGGACCACAGTGACTCAATGTCTGAAAAGGTCTTGGAGGACAGTATTGCACTTGGGTTGCACCATGTTTTAATTCCCAGAACAACCCAAAACAGTTAAAATAACCAGTTCACAAGAAACATGCACTCGGTCACCAGGCTGTATATCACAATTAAGCACAGTATCCGATATATTATTAAAAAACAAAAAAACTGCAACTGGCTTGAACCAGCTAACCAAATAGAAGTCTTTAGCCATCTTAAAGGCCAAAAATAACTATCTTAAGCATCAAAACACACTAAGCAACTACATGTATACATCAGAACACAATTTATAATGCAATGCAAGCAATCTCAGTGCAAGGGCCACTACAGAAGCCATTAATGTATAGTGTTTTCTTCAGCCAGTTTCCACTGCCAGGACAACTGCCATCAATGCAAAGTAACAATTGGGCTGAGCATGTTAGTAAAAGCTAAACTGTTAACATGTTTAGCTAGCTAACTGAATCACATGTCAATCCTGCTCCTGAAGGCCCACCTTCCTGCAGAGTTCAGCTTCTGCTCCAACACAATTGCCTGAAAGCTTCTATGGAGTCCAGCAGACCATGATTAGCCGGTCCTCAGCAGGACGGTAGCCATCCAGGATCAGGACTGGACATCCCTGCATTTGAAGGTCTATCAAAGTAACACAAGAAAGCACATCAAGAGCACACAACAGGACCATGCAGTTGCCCAAGCATCTGATTACTTGCCTAGTTTGTGACCGAACCCTGGTCAAAATCTTAGAGTAAAAATTATTATACTTTTGCCATCTTGACTTTGATAGTTGCTCTTGACATTAGAAGCTCAACTGGTAGTCCATGGAAACTCTACTGTGGGTGAATTCAAGCAAAACATCTACCGAGTATAGAGAACATAGGGTATTTATAAAGCACATGAAAGTACCTACACTGTAAAATCCAATAGTTGACCTTACTTAGATTTAATTAGTAATCTTTACTTAGTTGTTATACTTACTAGGTTTTATTAAGTTACAGCTACTTTCAAGGCAAATAAAACAATTTACTTACTGTTTTGAGTGACACTTACTTAAAATATTCAAGTAGCCACAAAGGAACCAATGACATTAATATCACTTTACTTAGTTTTTTCAAGGCAATCGGTTTGCATGCTTTTTTTAAGTAAGCCCAACTAATTAGATTTTACAGTGTACTGATACAATATATTGGACTATCCAGTACCCACTTTGTTGCATTAAGTCAAACAAGTTTTTCTGCTGCTAAACTGAAAGATGCAGGAAGTCTACAATCAAATGGAGAAGGTACGTGTGAAAGGAGTACATCTCATTCAGTGAAACAGGGACGCACACGGTAGGTCCACAAGGACAATAACATGACTTGGGAATAGTGTTTTCACTCATTTACATGAGAAGGGTGCACAGCGGTTGCTGGTTCCACTTTGTTTGGCGTGTGAAAGACTGCTTTCTTAAACGACTCTTGAAAAGAAAGCTTGTCAGGCTAGGAACGAAGGAATTCTACACCAACTCGTGCTGTCTGGATTTAAAAGCAGTTTGATTATTGAGGCCTGCCAACACAAAGACCTAAACCATCGAACTCAGACCAACTATGTTTCAATTGTAGCCAAAGAGAAGACTCAACTGGACTATTATTGACTTCACTTGTCCTTGAGCTGAAACACTAGGCCAGGAACACCCCAAAATGACAAGAAATCTTGTAGTAGTATGTTAGGATGGTTTTGAGTTAAAGACAACCAGAATTCAATCTGCAGTGAAATTTTGGCATAAACCTGATGTAAGACACAGCACTACTTCAGTAGAGTCTTCTTGGGTCCAAAACATACTATGCAATTATGTGTGGTTTTACTATGTGTTAAGTGTGTTCATACTATGCAGTTAGGTTTAACAAAACATGTAAAAATGCAATGTGCAACATAAAGCAAGTAGGTAACCTGTTAAATTTTCAGCATTGCCACAATTGTCTTCTATGGTCAGTTTACCCGTCAACTACTGCCATGCTGAAACTACAGTGTGAGAAGAATCTTCCTGGGAAAGTTAGTTTAACCATCAACATGTGTATATCTAGCTACCAGAATAGTAACACACCTGGTTTAATGGCTAGGACATTGGAAATCAAATCTATAGCCCCCGACTAGTGGCTGTTACTATTGCAGTAACGCAACAACAATGCACACTACGTGTGTACAGCTGGGCCACATGCATTGCACTGGCCAAGTATTCAAGTCTGCATATGCTTTTGGCACTGCAATAGTCATGTTGAGTACAGTAAAACTATATATCTGTAGGGAGGAGAAACAGAGAAGCGTAGTCTTGTACTTTGATGAGTTATGACAGGAAAGACAGCTTGGGCTGTGACGTGCTTACTTTAATCATGAGCTAGCTGCTGAAATATGGTGAAAACCAAGCTTAAATTACAGAACAGACATTCAATAAGTACATTTACAAGATCACTGTGGTTGCACGTCCATAAAAAGAGGGAGTGAGCAGAAAATTACCTTTACTTCCAAGTCTTAAAACAGGAAGACTGTGTTCATGTGTTCTCATAAAAGTAGATGGATTCATAAATGATCTGACTCCTTGATACCATATTTGGTGAAAATCACAGACGATAAGACGTCTCGACTCGTCCCCAAAAATTACGAGTTTCCTTATATGAACAAAATTAAATGATTTGTCCATTCCTATTTATTTACTGTGATATACAGAGCCGCGAGTTGAAAGCAAAGCGAAAGTCAACAAGTGGCCTTACCGCAAAGAGCGTTAAGTGGTAGCCTTCTCTTCTTCTTTTGCATTACAGATGGCTGAAACAATCCATAATGTAGTCATGTTCTTTTTCAACTTCTACCACACTTTCCTGACTTGGACAGGCTACATTTCTCGGGTCCTGCTGAGGGCATTCAAAGAGGGTTGTAATTAACAGGACCGGGGTCTGGCCTGCATTACTGAGGGCAACAAGAAGGAAACGACTGCCTATTACTTCAAGACCAAGGGTCTGTTAATCAGCCTATTAGCGTTTAATTGAGGGTAGTTAATTAGACAGGCTATGGGGGTGGGCGGCTTGCATGGAGGGGGGGTTAACAGGGTCTGACTGTGAAAACAGCTGGCTAGGCAACCCGAGACTATCGTTACTGATATACACAAGCCTGGTGATTGATTAGAAAGACAATTAGCCTTAATTATACCTACATATTCGCCCTCGCTAAACCTTTAAGAAGCTATACATTATACCCACGACTTCTTAAAATAGGGAAAAAGCCTGCCGAACACAATTCACAACACATTTACAGTAGGCTAAGCCATATTTAGCAACTCCTTGACAGGCAGTAACAATAAGTTTTATATTGGGGTGAAAGGAATAGTGATAAACAGATTTACTGATAATAATAATAATAATAATTCCTTACATTTATATAGCGCTTTTCTGGGCACTCAAAGCACTTTACATAGAAGGGGGGAATCTCCTCAACCATCACCAGTGTGCAGCATCCACCTGGATGAAGCACTTTACATAGAAGGGGGGAATCTCCTCAACCATCACCAGTGTGCAGCATCCACCTGGATGATGCGACGGCAGCCATATTGCACCAGGACACCCACCACACACCAGCTCATTGGTGGAGAGGAGACAGAGTGATGAAGCCAATCAGCAGATATGGGGATGGTTAGGAGGCCATGATGGTCAGAGGCCAATGGGCGAATTTGGCCAGGATGCTATCCAACCAACTGATTAATCTGCCTATTTTTGGGCTAATTTGAGATGAACAGCATCGGCCATGATAAAGTTTCCCATGGTCAGTTAACAAACTGTAGAACTGGTCACAATACAACTACTACTAATAATAAAAATGTTATTCTCTTCATTCTTCTTCTTATTTTTATTAATGCAAGGTATTAATCATTATATTATTAAAGACAGGACATGCCCTGCTTGTCCAGTAATACCCAGTGGCTTTACCTCTCTCTCTAAAACATACACACACACTCATACATGCACCATAGGACTGTCCATTTAATCCACGCATGCTCTGCTATAACAGAAGCCGAGACCAGAATCCTATTATATCCCTTTTAAGATTTCCAATGGATTTAATGTCCTGTAATAAGCTCAGCCATTCCAGTCAACTGGAAAGCAGCTCTCCGCTGGGACTAACAGTCTTACTTGCCGATACTCCTTCTCCCTGCTCACTTCCACCTAGAAAAAATCCAATACAGTCCTTTACAAAAGCTTTCTTCTTGCCATCAGATGCCAAATAACATGTGATACTGCCCACAGTGAACTAGCTGCCACCTCGGATTAGCTCTGTTGAACTCAGTCAAAAATAACACAAGAGAACCTTGTGGCACATTCCACGCTAAAGATGACATGTGCTGTGATATCTTAGTTGTCAAGGGAAGAAGGGCAGAGACTGGACACTGCAGGGTGGCCCCATGCTGGGTTGACCTGACTTCGTGTCCCTGAGGAAACTAAGAACACGTTCTCTTTATTCAAAAATGTACATGCTGGTCATAATGCCCAGAGTGGGACAGATTAAGGGCAATGCCTTTTTCAGTGGAGAATAAACTGGATGAGATACAGTACTGTTAAACTAATTACAAAATAAATCAATACGGTTTCTATCAGTGTGGGAGTTTCTCAAGAACTAGCAGGTTTTATTTCAATAAAAATAAAATGAAATAAAGAATCCTTTTTTATTTCAACATTTTCATAATTAATTACGTTTTCCAATACAATTCTCATTACTCTATTACCAAAAAAATTGCATTATTTGTAGTGATTCTAATTGAAGCAGATTTAAATAATGTTGAAAAATTCTACAGTTAATACAACATGTCAGTACAGTTAAACATTGTATTAACAGTACCGAGAATCATCTAGGACAGAACTACAAAATAAAAAAAATAAAAAAAACAGTGTTTAGACTTCAGAAACATTACACTAATAAGAACTGTGTTGGAAAATTTGCTTAATTGTTTTTAAAATATGCAATGTTGCACAATTTAAAAAATTGAAACATTACAAAATAATCTTAATTGCTTCTGCAAAATATTTTTCTTTTGTTTTAGGTTGACATTTAGCATGCTTTTATTACATTTTCCCATACAGCATTTCACATAGAATTGTGATCAATGACAGGTGAATTAAGAAATTAAAAACACTTTGAATCCAAGCCCTTTCTAAACCACTCCATCCAAAAAAAAAAAAAAAGATCCTTAGGGGCTTACCAAGCCTACACCATCTGAAGTTGTATTTCCCTCAAAGACATCTCAAAGACTCAGGGAATCCCGAATCTGGCTTTTTATAAAACCAACTGCACATTTTATACGTTTTCCTCCTCTGTCCTTCATTACAGCTGTGTGATCTGAAAGGTTTTTCTTAATCATCAATGGACAAGAATGCCAACAACCCGAGTTCAAAAGACTGAGGACTCATCTGCATGCTAGTAATGGGCCCCATCCTCTCCAGACTCTTAACATATCTATTCAAATTAATTCATATCTATTAACGCCACATCTGACAGCGAGCACACTAAAATAACTGAAAGCACTTTTGGGTGTCAAGTGGTGCACTGACGGTAACTTTACAGCTATATGGAGTCAGAAAAAGTTAAGGAACCACTGGTGTTACTAGAAGGCTGCTGTTATTAAAGGTACACTCACATACATTATATATTTGAAGCAAAATTAAAACAAGACAATTATTTTGCTGTTAAAAACATCTGTCCAAGCGCTCTCATATTAGTGACAAGGAAGAGGATGCAAAACTAGTATGGCATGATCTTTAGGAAATGCAATAGGCCAAATAAAAAGCTAATTAAAAGTGATAATCAATATATATTGATATTATTATTAATTACAAAATCATGGCATATATTTCTCAAATATTCCCAGCCATACTCAATTCTTGTTTGAAAACAACCAATCTTCTGTTTTGTTGGGACTCTTGCTTCTTTCAGATGGCAAACACTGGCATCTCAGTGGAGCTGCTTTTTAAAGTCTGGTTGTTGTTCGACCTCTGACCTTTGGCTGTTTGCAGGCTTTTACAAGGTGACATTTACAACCTGGTCTATCTCTATGACCTCTTCCTACCCGAACACATCCAATTCTCCTGAAGACAGCCCTGACCTACACTTGGATATCAAAAACATGGTTTTATGACTAAAACACATTAAAGGGGTCATATGATGCAATTTCAAGTTTTCCTTTCTCTTTGGAGTGTTACAAGCTGTTTGTGCATAGATAAGATCCCTAAAGTTGCAAAGACTAAAGTATCAAACCCAAAGAGATATTCTTTATAAAAGTTAAGACTCGTCCACTCCCTCCTAAAACGCCTCGTTTAAACACGCCTCCACATGTCTACGTCACTGTGTGGGAAGATTTGCATAACGCTGCCCAAATGTTCACGCAAAGAAAGAAGGCGTAACTTTTATTCTCGCTGTTGCCGCCGCTGCCGCCATGTCGTGGAGACGCTGTTGTGAAAGCGAAACTACTTTGTTTGGCCTTCCAAAAGAGGACACAACTAGAAATCAGTGGTAAAGTTGAAATTACAACACTGTTCCAGAACAGTTCAACCCAAATATTCAGATGTGTGCAGCGAATTTTACGGAGGATGAGGACCGTTTCCTGAACCTGGGAGAGTAGCCTACAATGCCGGTGTCTGTTTCTATATAGTGGGGCCATTGCAACTTTGCAAGAACAGGCGCTTCTGACTCACAGCCTGTAAGTATGTTTTCAAATGTAAAGAATTTGCCACTGATGACTCAAACATGAGTTTTGAGCAGTGTAGATTAGCGCTTGTTGTTTGTCGTTTCTCCGATCACAAATGCGCGTTTCAGAAAGGCGGGGCATAGAGGAGCAACAATAATGTACATTGTGTGTAAAATAATGTGTTTTTTTAACCTTAAACCGCATAAACACATTGCATTACACCAAATACACAGAAAAATGTTCTTTTTAGCAACGTCATATGACCCCTTTAAAACAGAAGCAGCTGAAGGTACTATAGCCATGTTCTGTGCTCCCATCACCCCTTAGGTTGAGATGAAATAGAAAATGTACTTTAGCTGCGCCGAACAGCATATTTAAAGGTGGTGTGTGTCATTTTATTCTGGTCAAAATACTTTCTATCCCAGCTAATTGTTTAGAGACAGCTATGAGTAAGCCATTTGTGGGTTGATTTCCCAGACGAGTGTAAACACTGTGATTCTGCTGCACTTTAACATTGCTCTGTTTATTTGAGCGGTCTGAAATGTAAACTTCTGGCTCAACCAATGGCGCAAGACTACCTGTTTTACCGTACAATGGCAGACTGGGCTTCAGTTTGGAAGAGCTGGTTGAAATTTGCATTTTTTTTTTTTTTTTGCTATTCCATTTGGTGATGCTAGTGCACAATTTTTATTTATTAAAATTTTTGTACCTTTTTTTTTACTAAATCAAAAAGTATAATAGTTTAAACTGTTTAAAAAATTGTTTAAATAAATATTTTTTTATTCTAATGTGAGGACAAGTGAATGCAATTATTTTCTAGGTATCCCAGTGCTATACAAACAATCACAATTTAAACCTAGCTGAGGTCTGGCATAAAGATGTTTTTTTCCAAACACAAGCGCTGTGTTAAATCCAATCATGCATAAATCAAACTGTTGCAACACGACTACTATGTTTTAGTGTGCAGCAGTGTGGAGCGCAAACACCACAATTTTTTCTTCCTTTTTTACATCTTTTTTTATGAGTAAATAAATGTCTTCAGCGAACAAGGCGCTATTCATCCGCTGAATTATCGGAGCCTGCCTCTCTGGTGATTAACAGGGACATCTGCCATGATACTCCTCCATCGGACGTCCGTGGGAGAGTCTAGATCTTTATGGGTATGTCATGTACGTGCACATAACATCGCTGAGGCCAAAAGAAGATGAAGAATAAGGGTATTTCTTGTGATTTTCCCAATTCACTCCCAGCGAGATGAGAGCAATTAAACGTTCCTTCACTTTCTATAAAGTCAGGCAGTAAAATTTATTTGAGCTCGTTCATAGGGGCCAGATGATCTGTCCAGTGTGTTCCTGACTGGAATTTCTCATGTTCGCTCAGTGAGTTACCCATCACTGCTGCTGTCAGGAACATGTGCACAAAGCCCGCTGAATACCGTGATGGCCCTGCTTACCCTATGACACAAATTCACATGCTCCGCCTGGATGCTCTCAGCAGAGATGCTGTCGCCACTCCAGAGCGCATTGTACTGATCAGTGAATGCTAGTCACCCAAGAGTCTCTCGCTTGAATGGTAAACAGCATAAAATGGACTCAAAGAGGTTCTGGCACATCTTTGATAACAAGATAGCATTATAACACCCCTTTCAAACAGCAGAAACATTATTAAAGTAGTTTTAAATGCTACTATGCAATTTGTTAACTTGTTCTAAGATGTTGTTTACTAGCCAAAGTTTGAACATGGGTCCCGATAATAAGATGAAACTTATTTTTATGTAATGCTCAATATGTGACAACAGGCCATTATTAAAATTCTTAATACTACAGTACTTTTGACTGCTTGAATCTGATTGGCTGACAAATGTTCTAAGGTGTGCAATTATTTTCAGGGAAATGCACGGCAAAAATACAGTGCGTTTCCCTGAAAATAATTGCGCACCTTAGAACGTTCCAGGCAGGTCTTGACTGCATTACATGACCATATGACTTCGCCAAATGATTTAATTTATTTCAAAGGTCCTTACAGCTAAAACAGCATAACAACCAAAACCCACCACGACACTGACCAAGCAAATAAATATAGTAAACAATAGGATAAAAACGGCAAATTATTTCCATGTTTTTGCCACAAAATTACATTTTATTATGTACGGAAAGCACATACTCTCTTTCTCCCACTCTCTCTCTCTTACAAACGCTCACACATAGTACAGACACACATTCACACAGAAACGTGTTGTTAGCGCTGCTCTGACGATTTTATCAGTAAAATAGTTTAGCAACTTAAAGGTGGGGTATGTATTTTTTTCAAAAAAATCGGGTAAGTCGTGGGAAGTTTCGGGGAAGTCGTGGCCTAATGGTTAGAGAGTTGGACTCGTAACCAAAAGGTTGCGAGTTTGAGTCTCGTACCGGCAGGGATTGTAGGGGGGGGGGGTGAATGTACAGCGCTCTCTTCCACCTTCAATACCACGACTGAGGCGCCCTTGAGCAAGGCACCGAACCCCCAACTGCTCCCCGAGCGCCGCAGCATAAATGGCTGCCCACTGCTCCGGGTGTGTGTTCACGGTGTGTGTGTGTTCAGTGCTGTGTGTGTGCACTTAGGATGGGTTAAATGCAGAGCACTAATTCCGAGTATGGGTAACCATACTTGGGCACATGTCACTTTCACTTTAAAAACGCTTTAGAAAACTGAGTCGGGCCGAGTACCAAAACAAACTTATAGCCAATCAGCAGTAAGGGGCGTGTCTACTTATGATGTGGAGGAGAGAGTGCTCAGTGCACAGGATGGACATTAACCTAGCCGAGCCGAGTGACGATTGCCACCTCCTCCACTGTCTGTTTCAAGCATCAGCTCCCAAAGTGTGTCCGAAAAGTAAGATAATATGTTTAATACAGCAGATAATAATACAGCAGACTCCGCCATAATCGTTGCCTGGGTTGCATACGTATGTGTGGGGCGGAGCTATCAAAATAGGGGCGTGTTTGTTTTGGTGATTTGAAATATCAACATTGGCTACCAGAAATCACTTACCCCACCTTTAAAAGCCACTATTATTTCTCACTAATAACGGCGCTGTTCTTGAAGATGATGAACTTGCAGTTTCGCTATTAGTAGGGACGCTGCTGCCGAACACTGTTGAGAGACGCACAGACTCCGGTAATTCACACACACACACACTCTCTCTCTCCTCTCTCTCTATAACTTAATTATTATCTGCATTAGTCTGCCATCAATGGCTCAAGCCGCCGCTGCTAGGTCTGCTAGGTCATTTTGGAATTAGCAACGGAGGTGTTGGATAAGACACGTAAGAAATTAATCCTACTCACAAGAGCATTTTAAGGACAAAAACCTGACAAATGTATTTAAGTATAACAACAGTATAAGCGGAATAATTGACTCCGGTCCATTGAATTACTAGAAAATAATGCACACCCGAGGTGATGTGGCCAAAAATAATCTTGTTTTGCAAATATATGACTGTTTTTCTTTTTTTTACATTATAAGTGAAACTCATGGAACATAATAAAAAAAAGTACAAAAATATTCATAAAAACATATTAAATAATAAATATATTTAATCAAAAAACATTAAAATAATAAAAAAGGCATATGATGACCCCCCTCTAATTTTTTTTAACAAAATGGATAGTTCCAGTTCTGAATGCTGACTGGTCAATGCAGCATTGCAGTCATGCTAAAATACATATAGCCAGGACCATATTCACAATATAGCAAAACTTATTATAATATTTTATTGCATAAATAAGTCTGTTTCAATTTCTTCCACTAAATTCAATTGGATCACGATTCAGTTGCAACAATTCCATGCAAAGGGTTTGCAACTGTAAATATATTATGTGGATTAATGTAATCTTGATCTAACTGTAGTGCTGATAGCATATAACTGTAAATAATGTTTTGGATGAATGTGGCTTTCTCACTGTAACCGCATGCGTCAAATACATTCTTAACAGTAGCATTCTTGTGCACTTAATGCATAGCTGAGTCAGTGTGGAAGTGTATGTTACACAAGCTGCTCCTGTTATACTTTCCGAGCATTATATAATCACAACAGAGACTGAAAGAGAGAGAGAGTGTGTGTGTGAGAGGGGGGAAGAGTAGCTCTCTGGGGAGTATGGTAGGCTTCATTATTCAGCTCATTCTGCCTTCTTCAGGACCTGGGCGGTTTGCATCTGGCCCCATTTTACAAGAGTCCAGCATCTATGCCAATGCACTCCAGAATGATCAGCCAACTATGAGCCGGTAATGCTAATGCATGAACTTCTTTAAATCTCTATTCATGGCATTCTTAGTTTAGCACTGGGTTAGAGATTTTTGTTAGAGATTGATCTAAAGCACAAATATGACGAAAAGAATAGTTCTCTCAGAAATAAAAATTCTAAAATAATTTACTAACCCTCATGTTGTTCCAAACCTGTACGCATTTCTTTATTTCTGCATTATTTTTTTATGTATGTATGTATGTTTGTATGTATTTATTTGTCTGTCCATTCAAGGAATTGACGTCATTGTGTTGCAATGTAATGTTGTTACACTAAAGCTATTCATAGCCATTTTCGGTCATTGAATTAAAGCTTAAATAAAATATAAATATTCAATGAAAATCTTAAACGTATAAAAATTACATGAAAATTAGAAATGTTTCCTTGGCAATTAACTGAAATAAATAAGTTGAAGTTGAAGTATTAAAATGGCTAAAAATGAAATAAAATTAAAGTTATACTATCCTATAAGGCAAACATCACTAATGCTTATACTTAACTCATAACCCTAATTATTAAACTTCAGCACACATTAAGAACCATTTATGCCACATGAATGATAGATCATCATTGATTTTGATTGCTTCCATTGTCCTCATTTGTAAGTCGCTTTGGATAAAAGCGTC
>NW_015666181.1:324667-347570 GCF_001515625.1 Sinocyclocheilus rhinocerous
TAACCCAAAGGTTGCGGGTTCGAGTCTCATAATGGCAGGGATTGTAGGTGGGGGGAGTGAATGTACAGCGCTCTGTTCCACCTTCAATACCACGACTGAGGTGCCCTTGAGCAAGGCACCGAACCCCAAACTGCTCCCCGAGCGCCGCAGCATAAATGGCTGCCCACTGCTCCGGGTGTGTGTTCACGGTGTGTGTGTGTTCAGTGCTGTGTGTGTGCACTTAGGATGGGTTAAATGCAGAGCACTAATTCCGAGTATGGGTAACCATACTTGGGCACATGTCACTTTCACTTTAAAAACGCTTTAGAAAACTGAGTCGGGCCGAGTACCAAAACAAACTTATAGCCAATCAGCAGTAAGGGGCGTGTCTACTTATGATGTGGAGGAGAGAGTGCTCAGTGCACAGGATGGACATTAACCTAGCCGAGCCGAGTGACGATTGCCACCTCCTCCACTGTCTGTTTCAAGCATCAGCTCCCAAAGTGTGTCCGAAAAGTAAGATAATATGTTTAATACAGCAGATAATAATACAGCAGACTCCGCCATAATCGTTGCCTGGGTTGCATACGTATGTGTGGGGCGGAGCTATCAAAATAGGGGCGTGTTTGTTTTGGTGATTTGAAATATCAACATTGGCTACCAGAAATCACTTACCCCACCTTTAAAAGCCACTATTATTTCTCACTAATAACGGCGCTGTTCTTGAAGATGATGAACTTGCAGTTTCGCTATTAGTAGGGACGCTGCTGCCGAACACTGTTGAGAGACGCACAGACTCCGGTAATTCACACACACACACACTCTCTCTCTCTCACTCTCCAATAACTTAATTATTATCTGCATTAGTCTGCCATCAATGGCTCAAGCCGCCGCTGCTAGGTCTAAAATGACATTTTGGAATTAGCAACGGAGGTGTTGGATAAGACACGTAAGAAATTAATCCTACTCACAAGAGCATTTTAAGGACAAAAACCTGACAAATGTATTTAAGTATAACAACAGTATAAGCGGAATAATTGACTCCGGTCCATTGAATTACTAGAAAATAATGCACACCCGAGGTGTAACAACCTAATAATTCAACAGCCCATCATCAATTATTCCTTACATACTATTTTGTCTAAATAAATAAAAAATTAATTACAAAAAAAAAAATGTTTTACATGTTACAAGTGAATTGAGGTATCACAACATTATGGCATAGTGTGAAACTGATGTAAATTTTCTAGAGATTAATTTAATAGCATTACTAAAATATGACATGTTACAGCAAAAAAACTGTTAGGATTAGGAGCAAATAGCATTTACAATTAATTATTCAACAGACACTGATGGATTATATACAGTATATACATACATTACTTGATGAATAATATTGCCCACTAAGATGGTACTAATATATTGGGCATGCCTAATTAAAACCTTTCGGGAAAAATAACAAAAAGGAAAACTGATGACGTTAAAAAAACAACCTAATATGATATAATATTTTTACATCAAAAATATGCAGCAAGGTGCTAAACCTCAAAATGACAGTAACATTTACAGCATCAATGCACAATTGCCAAGGATTATATGTGTTTCCAAAAGAGCTGTGGGAAAAAGGAAATAAATGGATAATCCGTATGATGGACGAAAACAAATAAATGGATAATCTGTATGATGGATGAAAAAGTGCAGATATAGCAAGAGAGACAGAGGAGTGCTGGGGCTTGGAGGAAGATATTTTAAAGAGCAAAGTCCAACTGAGTCTAATTCTCATGGGCTATAAAGGATGGGACTACAGGGTGCTGGTTTAGCAAAATACAAGTGAAATTTCAATAGAAACAAAACTGCTGTAAGCAATTTTGCATTAATTCTTCCCCTGTGATTATATTTCTACAGAAAGTCATTTCTCAAGTCAACATAATTAAATATGCGATACAACCTGAGGTGCTGGCGTAATGCTAGAACCCATATTTTGATCTCAGATACCACATTACCTCAGGAGTCCATGAAGGCAAGAAAATCATTATTACATCCTTTTCAAATAGCAGAAACATTATTGAGGTAGTTTTAAAACTGCTGATAAATCTCCTGAAGGAAGTAGAAAATGTTATTCCCATGTAAACATGATCCAAACTGACTGCACAGGGTGGGAACAGCTTTGCATTGTGGGAGAGAGTTTCTGACTATAAATTTTAAAGGTCTACTCAATAGACTGACCTAGGGCTTTGTGCTTCATGTTCCTTATGTATTTACATCCACTGGCACGCATGCTGACTCACCTTAATTATTCAAAAGACAGAGACAAAAAGTGACTTTCTAGGTCTAGTGCCATCCTAGAGCAAAATATCTTGTTGAAAAAGCTTACTGCACAGTGCACACTACAATGAAAATACTAAACCAGTCACCGATAACCCTTCTCAAATATCGACGTATTGTTAAGTTGATGTCCTTTAAAAAAAACAACAAAAAAAAACAAGAAAAAGCAGAGATGTAGGTGACATCCACAAAAACCACAAGGAACACTCTCGGATATCACGGCAAAGCAGCATTTGGCATGCTAAGCACAATCCAAAGCTTTTCCCCTCACTCTGGCCCCTTCCTCCAATTAAGTCATACTAGCACATTTTCGCCCAATGCATTAACAAATCTGGGACTCATACGTCCCCCCAGCGAGGCCAGTTTAACGGTCTTAAGTCACCAGGCGCTGACTGCATTACTGTCACCTTAGGTGGCTCAATCTATCCATTGTCTCAAGGTCTTCTAAACTTCTACAGTATATCTAAATGAACAGTAGAGTTTAAGACATTTACGGCTAGCACACAGCATGTGGCTGCACTTAAACATTAGTATTAAAGCAGGCATGACTTCCTAAACCTACATACTGCATACAGTATACTGACATCAAGCGCAAATTAATAAATCTTGCAACCAAAAAGTGATGTTGTCCACTAACTCTTGAGGGGAAAAAATCTTGCGGTGAAAGCTACCATTTCGTTGAATGATGATTCGACTACACGAAGCGAAAATATTTACATTAACTTAGCTAAATAATTGTACAGACCCAGGCCATATTTATAACATGCTACAGCAAATTGAATGCATCTGTTGTACCACACTTGAGATTCATGCTGCTATAAAAGCAACCTTTGTAGGGCTGACTTTCTATGCACCCTTAAAAGTGACCACTGGAAACTTTTGGCCTTTGTAAACAGTCCAGATTTTGTTCCAAGGTAAGAGAGAGCCTTCTGACCCGATGCCAGCCAGGAAGGATTCCTTTACAAGTCAGTAAACAATAAATAACAAATAAATACAATAAACAACCAAATGGAGATATTCTGAAATAGTCAGGGCTGAAAGATCACATTTGTAACAGGAATTTTGTAAAAGCAGTTACCACCAAGCCATTTTTATGGTATAACATGCAATAAATATTTTATTTACAGGTATTTATATGTTCAGCACTGGCTTGTACAAGTGTTTCTTTCGGGATGAGCTGTAATTGGCAAAAATCTTACACTGTGTCCTAACATGGTGCAACACATTAAAAGTTTCTGTCCCAACCAGCCATGATTGCGACAAACAACGCTGCATTACACTCATCTATGCATTTCACTGGTCCAAAAACTCCATAACTGTGAATGTATATCATATACGTTATGACCAGTGTTGGGAAGGTTACTTTGGAAATGTAATGGGTTACAGATTACAAGTTACCCTATTTAAAATGTAATAGTAGTGTAACTTTTACAACATTTTAATTTTTGCATTGTGTCTTGGTTAGGCCAGAGAATCAGGCTTAAAACAGGTACTTACCTCCATTATCCTGTCATGGATCTGCAAACCCCCTTCTTTATCCGCTGGTCCATTCTCCACAATCTTCGACACAAAGATTCCTTCATTCGAATTGCCATCTTTATTATCCTGCAACCCAAAAACAAGGCAGCAATATTTAGCAAAAAAAAAAAAGATAAATGAATCTTAACTGCCATACAATAAATCTCTTTATTGCAAAATAAAAACAAAATGAATAACAAAGGACACATTCAAAAGACAAATAATTGTTTGCAGGTGTACAAGCAATGCACTCCATTGTTCATCTTCTTTGCAAATGCACTGTCAAATGAAAGACATATTGTGTCCATAGGAGGATTAGGGTGTAAGAGATGATGACTAAAAAAGATGATCAACATTCATTATATGAAACTATAACCTAGACAGGAAGGTTATAGCAAAGGCTCTCCTAAAATATTGCTGAACCCACCCCTTAACCACATCAAACCACATTAACTGCCATGTTGTGTGACACTGTGCTGTAATTTTTAATGGAATACTTGAGAAACCGCAGGAAGTCAAACTGTGAACTCTGCAGTTAATTACTGTAAGCCCTTCCCTCTTCCCCATTACAACAACAACAACATCCTTATTTACCAGATGATCCTCTCCCAACACATTTAGCTATGTTGTAGAATAAAATAAAATTACATGAACTCCAAAAGTGACCTGACGTCCTGAAGATGTGATACTCCAAAAATATGTAATATTTAAATACAAAATATACCAAAATAAATGTAAAACATACAAAAATATTTACCCACTCAATGCAGTGATTGACTGATCAGAATCAAGTATTCCAGAGAGAAAAATAAAAAAAAATTGCTTCCAACAATTATTGCCACCTACGACATTTAAAAGTTTCAGGAACAGATCTAAGGTATTACAAGCAGAGAGGATGGATGGCATGTCAAACATTTGCTAGGGAGGGGTCATGGCCACGTTGAAGTAGTTGTGCAGTTGCTAAGAGACGCAGCCATTTGTGTCACTCATTAGTGACTGACCTCTTCCACTTACTTTAGCATAAACTCAGCCATAGCAATTTGTGCTTTATGCTATAACAGTGGCGAATTTTTATAAATAAATAAAGCCTCGTCATTGTGACGAGGCTACATCTGGGTCTTAGAAGAAGCCCTGGAAACTTGGCTCTAGTAGTACTTTTCCCCTTTGTAAGGTTTTGCAGCAAAAGTCCAGTTCAGACCAAAGTGCGTCACACTTCTAGTTCAGACGAACCACAAACAAACACTTCTTAAAGGGTTTGGTTCTCATTCACACTGATATGGATACCACAACCACCACTTCAGGGTGGACCGACGTACCAAAGTGGCACTTTATGTTAGATATAATTTATGTCTGTATTTTCCCAGTTGCCATTTCCACTTAAAGTTAGTTATACAGTGATACACTGAGAATGTGAAATAACCTGACAGATATGAAAGAACTCTGTGTCATATTTTGTTGTTTATCATCATAATAATTGAGTTTTGGTTAAGACTAGACCAAAATCTGATAATGTAGGTACGGCATGAGGTAATCTAAGGAATTAAAATATGTTTATATATATATATATAAAATACGCATGATCTGAGATTCCCAATTTTTTACGTTAGCTGAACACCTATGAGCTAAATATTTTAATAATTTAACAGATCTGCATGTTCGTGGTTCCTTGTTGTCAGTTAATGTCACATGACATGCTGGTAAACAAATGAAATATTTAATCTTGCTTTAGTGTTTATTTTAATTGTTTGTAAATTATTTATTTATTTGAAATTTATATTTTTATGATTTAATTAATCATTAGCTTTTCATTAACTCACAAACCCCAGTTTGGTAAACCCTGGAGTAGACAAATAACCTGTGCTGCCTTGGACAACCTGGGGCTAAAACAGGAAATAGAATGAGCTAATGACAGATAAGACAAGGGTGCAAATCTTTCTAAACTTACTGCACATGGCCTTCCTCCAACGATATTGAAGCCTAAAGATCCAGACACACGATGGAGTATAGCCGTGACACTTTTGGTCTCTCCACCCTGTTAAAAGAGAAAACCATATTAATGACCCATCACTTCACACATACTTCTATTTAAAACCTTTGAAAAGTGAAGAACACCAATGAAATTACTAAGCATTTGGGAAGTAGAAACATCTGAGCTTACAAATTTAATATTTCAAATCTAACCCTTCAGGGTGTGTTTTTATAGCACAAGCTCTTAAATCATCTGCAGGTATCAAGGCTTACATTTGGCTGTGACCAAACAAGTAAAGAGGTACACCTGTTAGAGTCATTAAACATCATGTTCTGCAATCTACATACTTCTTCGAAGGTTAAAGCATCTTGGAAAAGGAGCTGTCAAGTGGCCGGCAGCTTTAAGGGTTAATGCCTTGTTCCCTGCTCATTTGGTCAAGTATATTAATACATTTGCAGCAAACGGCTCTCTCAACAGATGAACGACGGAAAGTGGAGAAACGAGTGGTGTCAGCATTTTATTCCACACTTAGGGTGGCACTGCATAAGATCAGCGACTAAAGCAGCTGTCATTTCTGTGTGCCACAGAATACGGTGTCTAAATATAATACAGACATCAATGGCATGCATGTACTGTACAGTGTCCTCTTTATCTATGCTGAGTGTATGCAATGTATGCCTCCTAGTGAGGAATGCACCCCACTGGACCAGGTCATGGGAACAAGTCCCAGAATTCCATGGGAAACAACGTCTGTAGAAGGCAGCGACTCCACTTAAAATAAATGCACACCACTGTTGTTTGGTTTTGTCAGCGGTTTTCTGCTAATATGATTCGGTTTGATTACTTCACAAAAACAGGGCAGTCTGGTAAATAAAACAAATGTGGAATGATGTCAAAGGATGACTCATCTAATGAATAAATTCTCTTGAATTGTGAAAACAAACATATGCATATATAATGCATAATTCATGCTGAAATGCTCTAGTGGTGATTCGAAAACTCTTGTGATATCACTTTTTTCCCCTTCTAGAGCAGCTGGATCAACAGCTCAGCGTTCAGCAGACAGGCCCGATCCTGCAAATGTCAGCTCCCCATCATCGCCCTCCTTTTCCCAGCCCTGCGTTGCTTCACTCACTTGACTGATGAACCATGTGATGGGAACAGCAAGAGAGACTACATTCCCCAGCAGGAAGGCAGTTGCTGGCACTAAGACATCATTCAGAGCCCATAAACATGTTCACTCACTGGGAGGCTGCCTTAGGATCTCGTGCTCCTTCATAGAGTGGTCAAGGGAGGTTATCTGTCACAAGTGTAACTCACTGACATTTTTCCATGCTCTGATGGTGTCCTGAGGTGAGAATATATTACAGCTAATCTGAAGGGCATCGCACATGCCAGAAGTTGTCATAGCACTTGATTTAAAGCATGGCAAGGACATACAGCACTAAGAAAAAGTGTCATAGTAAAGTGTCAGTTTTTTTCTTTATCTGGGCATGTGCCAAAGAAAATTTTTTAGCACGTAGAGTACAAAGAACCACAGTATTACTTTTACAATGGCACCGCCCAAGTTCTGATGTACTAACTACAGTATGAATAAAATACTGTATTTTTGTTACATTTTATTACCTCATTGTTTAAGTATGCTACCATTTTTAAGTCTAATGTCCAAATGTACATTTCCTTGAGTCTTCCCTCAGCGACAAAGTCTCAAGCAGCTTTACTAACCAAATTTCATCAAGTTCGTTAAAACCAATGAAGTCTACATTGCAAGCCAGCTAAGCAAGGCATATTTCAGGGCTGGAGGAAATCCTGACAACAGCAAACATCTGACCAAATATGAATAAAAAAAAAAAAGCTTGTTTATGTGTCACAACAAAGACTGCTGGCTTTAATATCAATGAACAAACAAGCATATAATAATAATAAGAAGAAGAAGAACATGAAATTCCCCATAGAGTCTTAATATAAAAATAAATAATTATAAAATACTAAGTTTTGCCTACAGTGAGTTACGATTTTTCCTCTGCCTCCATAATCGCTCGAAGCGGGGTTTCTTTCGTAGTGAAATGGAAAAGTCGGAGTGTAGCTGTAGTCGACGGATTGGAACACTTTTGATCGCTCCGCTCCACTCATATGCTATTCCAGGCCAGGGTTTAAGTATGCGAGTTGCTTGAACTACACGCTAAGCTTGGTTTGGCATTGTTCGGAACTATTTTCGTTGGCGGAGAATAAATAAACGAAGTCACTAGCCAAATTTTGTCTGAAATGTAAGTCACTGGATATTAATTACTTGTCCAAGCCTGTTTCTAGAACTATAAATGCAATATCACGCTTGCAATCGACAAGTTATGTCAACAGGGCTGTGATTACCTGCAGCCTGTTGCCTATCGTCCAATCACAAACGATTTCAGTAACTCGATTTATATCGCTTAAAATTAAATGATACAGTTTAAAAACAACTCTGACTATAAAAGTCTAAATAAATAGGGAGAAAGAACAAAACAAAAGCACATTAAATCTTTTTTTTTTTTCTGTAGGAAAATTAGAGCAAAAAAAGAAAACCAGCTAAATAAAAACGGCTTTGTTCTGATCGTTGTTCTGATAACGGGCACCGTGCCTTACAAAATGTACCACGATAACTACAATTTCCGCTAAAATACCATAATTCGTGCTGTAAAACTGCTACAAGTTACGAGATTTAATTCAAGTAGCCTAACGTTAGTTTTAGAATCGTTTCAGGCAGTTTGACTGTTAATTATTTGTTTATTTGATGACAGTGGTGGCCAATGCTTTACCACAGTGTTATTGCAGTTTTATTTAAATAGTTACCATGGTAAATTTTTGAAGAGTTCAAAAGCTGTTGTCTATATTGCTCTCTTACCTTACACGGTGGAGAAAGACTCTTGGACAGCGAGTCAATCCTGGCGCTGTATTCTGTAAATTTCTTCTGATACTTCAGCGCTGTCATCTGAAGCTCGTTGTGAACCGCCGACAGTTGAGCCAAAAGTGATTTCTCTCTTTTAGTCGATTTGAGAGCTTGTTTCTTCAGCTCCTTATCCAAGCTGACAACTTTCCCTTGCAGCGCGCCGTTGTGCGCTTTGAGGGCTTTCAAACAGCAGTGGTTGTCCAACTTTTGCTCCTTATGAGTGAGCATCAATCCGCATCCACTCTCGCATATCCCGACCGCCCTGTAATCACACGATTCACGCATGTGAGCATCCATATCTTTAAGGTTCAGCACTTCGCTGCAGCCCTTATTCCTACATTTGGCAGGGGAATAATCGCACATCTCCGCGTGCTCCGCCAGGTGCTGGAGTTTGACGATCTTCTCGCAGCCCCGCGCGTGATTGTCACATTTAATGTCTAACTTTAATATTAAGTTTTTCAGAGGGAGGACGTGGTTGAGCTCTTTGGTGGAGATCCTTTGGCATTTGACCGGGCAGCTGCTCCTAAATGTAATTATAATTATATATATATGGGTAATTATAAACATATATATATATATATATGTTTAAATTATTTTGAACGGTTTTTGAACCCTCAAATTTTTGATATATATAAGTCAAGTCTAGTCACTTTTATTTATATAGGCCTTGCGCTTTATACAGCCAATACAGATTGTCAAAGCAGTTTACAGTGTTAAACAGGAGTGTGTCAGTACTGCAAACAAAATTCAATTCTGCCATAAAGCAGTTCTAAAAAGAGGACAATAGTAACAGTCAATTTTTCAGTTAAAGGCAGTGCTTCATTGATTCAGTGATGTCATCTTCCAGCTCAGTTCAGTTCTCAGAGCAGCTGAGAAACTCAAACGATAGAGATTACAGATTTCAAACTCTAAAAGCCCCAAAGCTAAAGATGTTCCTTCACATCCTCTCGGTTTGCATGAGTGGCCAATAATGTCTCTTTGGAGGAAAATAATCATCTGTCTGAACAGTTTTCTAATAAGTAAATGGGAGCTTGTGAGCGTATGATTTTGCCTAAAAATGTGTATTTGTGTTCAGTGTATTTTGTGTATAGAGAAACCTGGAGTTTAAATACAGCTCATTTAAATAAGGATATTTTCCATCTCGGTAGGAAGTAGCACGGTCATAAAAGCATTTGAATTGTAAATGACTGAGAACCACAGACAGGGTCACTGGCAGTGAGGGGACAAGAAAGGCCTTTACTTTTGCAGCTTAACTATTCTTTGTGAACAGCGTCCATCTCTCCTGCTATTGACTGATCTGAAGATGGGAAATTCTTTTGCTAATCAATATTCTGTGAAATCAAATTCCATTGCTGTGCCGTGACATAGCGATTCAATCCACATGTGCATTACTAAATAACAGCTCCCAAGTTCATTACTGACTCCAGGGTATGGGGGAAAATGAAGCGAAAAAAGCAAAGAACGTTTGCAATCACGCATAAATTTGTGACTTTTTTTCTAGTCTTCAGATGGAAATCTGTAGTTCAGAAAAAGGAGTGGCTCAGTAATTTAATACTGGCACTGATAGAAGCTTTAAGTAATCCAATTATTACTTCAAAGGAGCCAAAGATATTGAATGTTACTTTCCAAAAAGTACTGCCAACACTAATTAATTTATCTTCCATCAAGTATCATACAGAAAAACAAATATATCTGTAATAAGATTTTTTTTTTTCCAAAGTCTGTATGATTTTAACCTTGATGTAGTATCATTAATGTCTCGGCTTTGATTTAACCACCTGCCAAGCTATTATTCAAATGGACCATGTGCAACCAGATAATTACATTACAGATGCAGAGTTTGGATACACATAATTACGTTCTAATACAAAACATTCAAAATAAACAATAGTCACTGAAGTGCACTTACCAAAAACATAATCCTTGTAAATTAGGAAAGAACTTAAGTCTTGTTTATTTGTTGGCTGTGGCAGAGAACTCAGATGACTTAGATCATGTAATGCAAGGTTAAAAATAAAGATCATTTGTGATAAGATTTGATGTAGCTCTTAGGCTGTATTGGATGTTACTGAACCATTTCTCATGCTCTACATTTCTTCCATCTTAGCTCACATGTCTAGAGTTTTTAACCCCACCCTTCTGGATGTAATGAACTCGAATATTTGTCAAAAGAGACCCTCATACTTCTACAGTGGCAGTTTAAAGTATTGTAAGATATATTTTCATAATGTATAGAAATATTTTTGGTGGCTTGATGGCATGCCAGAATGTTTTTAGAGGGCTTTTTGTTATATTAAAGAGTAAAATAGGCTCAGTAAAACAATGCATTGGTTGTTTGCATTGCAAATCTGTTATTAAAATATTGGCATAAGTTGAAAGGAAATTAACTACTCTTTAAAGCATTTGGGAATCATTTTTCTAAATACACATGCTGCTAGTTTACCCATTTCTTGAGCTTTTTCTGAATTGTGCATGCATTTGTATAAGACTTTATTTCCTTATAGAAACAAAACTCCCACTTTTAAGTTCATGAATAGACTGAGAATTCCTAAGCCCATATAGTACTGCAGATTCCTTATGTAATGAGTTATAGGCTTGTAATCGCAGAACCCTTTACCTAATATAGAGGGATACAGAAAGATCTACATTTCTTTAGATGAGGACTTCATTTAGAGCTTTGGATGCCAGCCATACTGCAGTCAACACCACTCATCTATAGTGATGATATGTCAAAAACATGAGGGCGATGTGGGATTGTGGGATCTTGTAAAGACTAATTGCTTTTCTAGATATACGTTTTCATCCTGCATTGCACATCTGTGGTCATTAAGTCATTTGAGAGACTGGTCTTGGCCTACCTGAAGAACATCACTGGACCCTTGCTGGATCCTTTTCAGTTTGCAGTGGAGATGATTGTGGACTTCAGGAGAAACCCCCCTGCACTCCCCCCACTCACCATTATAAACAGCACTGTGACTCTATTGTAAAAAAGTCCCAGCAGAGGCTGTATTTCCTTCGCCAGCTGAGGAAGTTCAGCTTGCTGCAGGAGCTTCTACTCAACCGTCACTGAGTCTGTCCTGTGTTCATCTTTGGTTTGGCTCAGCTACCAAATCAGACGTCAGGAGACTACAATGGCCAGTCAGGACTGCAGAGAGGATTATCGGTGCCCCCCTGCCTAACCTCCAATAACTTTACACCTCTAGAGTGAGGAAAAGGGCTGGTAAAATTACTCTGGACCCCTCACATCCAGCACACTTCCTCTTTGAACTGTTGTCCTCTGGCTGGTGCTACAGAGCACTGAGCACCAAAACAGCCAAGACACAAGAACAGCTTTCCCCCCCAGGCCATATTCCACTTGAACAATACATAACACATCTCAGATTGTACATCTGTAAATACCTTATCAAAACGTATGCACATTCACATATGCACATTCACAATTCTGTCTATTGATATTTTCTTTTTCTCTATATTTTATTACCATATTATATTTTTTTTTTATTGTCTATTCTCTTTATTATTAGTGTTTTATTTCACTTTATTACCTTAAATTATATGTATGTCTGCACTTTCTGTACTGGAAGCTCCTGTCACCAAGACGAATTCCTTGTGTGTGTAAACACACTTGGCAATAAAGCTCTTTCTGATTCTGATTCTGAACAGAGTTGCTATCAAAGGCAATGAGTGAAATGAGAGCATGCAACGGTAAAACCTGTCCCCATTTCATAAGGCATTTTTTCTTTATCATGCTTGTATTGCAGTAAACACTGAACTATGAAATGCATCTGCTTATATATATGCATTGATGCATTTTCATATTTTTTTTTAATTTGTTTGCTCACTTGTGCACATTGTTCCACACGCCTGCATGCATATGAGTCAGTTAAATGTAGCTGAAAGCAACTGGACTTAGTTATCCATTCGTTTTATTTTATTAGGTCTGTAGCCCTCTGCCGTTGACCCCAATCAGAGACTGTTAGCGGTGAGCCCATGTTGTGTCCACCTGAGGCTGAAAAACAGATGTTTCCTATCTGCTGCTTTTTCTTTGACATTCCTTTATATTCTTGTACCAGTTGCAGTTTATTATAAAATGTCTGGCAATTGTCTGTGAAGTTTTTCAGTCACCCGGGTCATCATAGGATCAGTTGAAAGGAACCAGTACAGTAACTGGCTTATAGGATTACTGTAGTTCACCCAAAAATGAAACACTATTCCTACATTCTTCATGGACCTTTTTAGGGTCTTTATGCTTAGTGTGTGTACTTTGTTTTGCAGTGGGAGTTAGACATGTCTATGCAGATCTTATGGTGACCTTGTGATTTAGTTTTTGTGAACTGGTAAGGAAATGGGCCTTGATGCAACACATGCAAGGCCACACTTGTCTCCTGGAAAATGTTGATGACAGATGGTGTGAGCAAAACTCATGACAGCAGAGTGATCGCCTTTATATTTCTGTGTTTATATATGGAGAGATGTGAAAAATCAACACACAAATCCAATATCAGGAACACAATTTTTAAACTTTATTTTTTCAGGGTTAAAAATACTTGTACTTGTCTCTGCAAATTAAGCTGGGATAAGTAAGCCAAAGGCTGATTTCCTCAAAAATTGTAAACACGCTTACTCCTCAGTGTTTTCAAAATATTGCACTGTGTTTTTGAGAATCCCAAACAGCCTGGCATAGCAACAGAGGCTCAACCAATGATGTGAGTCTGGGGCGGGGCCTTCTGATTGTGTAACCAATGAGAGAAGGAGGAGTGTTCTGTTGGGTGACATTACACTACATACAGCTTAATACTTTTTCTTTTATAATGTTGCAGATTGAACTGTTTAATCTTAATTATCACAAGTGGGTGACCAACAAATTATTCGTATACAGAAAATAACTTTCAAAAAGATTCTCTTATAAAAAAAATACAGTACATTTGTCCACCTTATTTTTAACATAAGAGTGGGTGTGGCCATTTGTGAATGTGCGAGGCCCCTGGTGTCACTTTTTTCTGTTATTTTAGCTATATAGAAACAGTCCTTTGCTTGATACTGCAAATTGGTATTTGTTATTCTTCTAGTCATTTACCCTAGTGGCTTATTTACCCTAGTGCACATTCACAGAAAATAGCTTGCTTCCACATTACAAAATAAGGTGGATATCTTCATTTAGGTTTTAGGGACTATTCAGTCAACAGCCCTTAAAACATACATTTGTTGGGATATCTGAGAACATTTAGTAAAGTGAAAGATCAGGTACATTAATTTCCACTTTGTATAGAAAGAACAAAAAACGAGACTTTGCCTTTTGTGCAAACCACTTGCTGACGGACTTTGCTGACAGTGCAAATTCAAGTCTAAAGGGAAATTAAATTGAAAATACATTCTTTGTGGAAAGACAAATCCTGATCCAAAACTAACCAGATGGAGAGTGTGGTTAGGAGACAGCTGTGTTTTAGAGAATTAAGAATAAGGGGAAAAGATGCATATCATCCTTTATTCCTTAGAGAGTTTAGCGATGAACTTTAAGTCAGACACAGAGATGACATAAGTTTTATGTTGGTCGACTTCAGTGTTGATGTAATGCAGGAATACAATAGGTCCAGGAACTCTGGGACCTCCTCCACAATATCTTTCATCAACGGAGTGGGTCTGCATTCAATCTCGTATTAAATGCTTTTGGCAACTGAGCTAGTGTAGTGCATTCGCCATTGAGGTTCCCAAATAACAAGTGTGTAATATTAGAAACAGATGACTTCTTTTACAAAGCGGACGACCCCAACTGCTTGAAACAGAGCAAAATAAGAAAAACAACTAAAGACTGTAGTGTTAAACAACATTGTTTTGGTTCATCCCTGAGAGACGAAACAGATAGAATTGATTAGGCTTGTTTTACTGTGTGGTCTTGCATCTGCTTTTTTTTTTTTTTTTTTTTTTTTTTTTTTTTAAAATTTCAGTTTAGCTTTGGGTAAAATGCAGCGCTTGTCACTGTCACTTTTTACACAGCCGTCCAATCAATGGAGGGGGGGCGGGACAAATACGAGGCTACACCGACCAATCATCCTCCTTGTACAACAACCTAACAACAATATTTTTTTTTTTTTTTTTTTGATTGAATTGATTTCAAAGTTCAGCTTATTATTCAAAACACTCGGCTGACCCTGAATCAAAATAAGGTTTGTTACAAAAGCTTACAGTAATGTTCCATTGCTTTTTTTGGAAGTCAGTTGTTAAAAATCTTTATAAAAAGTATAGTTCTGACGCTAAAAACTGATTAGACAAGCCACATTTGATGGCGTCATAAAATAGCCAGTGACTGCACATGATTTAAAATTATACAAAGAGCTCCAAAAGTCAGACCACATTGAGAATCTGGGACTTTTCCTTTAAACCTGGAAATAAACAGAGTTTAAAAAGTTTTAGGGTTTTGAAAAATTTTAAACAAAGAAAGGTTATGACTTAAAATGAATAAGAAGCATTTTAGATCGATTCTGAACTTCAGGTTATGTTGATTAATATAACTTGTAATGTAAATTGTCCTAAATTATGGGGAAAAAAGGTATGTGAAAAAATCTAAAGAACTATATTACTTGGTGGAAAAATTGTTAATTATTTCCACATTTTATGAAATCAATAAACCGTGAAAGGCTGTGTTCCACTTCATACATTGAAAGCCAAACCCATCAAACCAACCCTTTAACCCTGCACTTTATTTAACCATTCAGCCTTCAGATCTGGTCCTCACTTTGTTTCTGATATATTATCATCTCCATGTTCTTTTATCTGCTTTAGGCACTTGGAGATGTTTGAGTTGGAAGCTGATCCTGATGTTTGATGGCTACAGCAGAGACCTGAGGGGAGGTGATAACAGCATTGGAACTAGACATGTGTCTCATCCTGATGAAAGTAAGTAGCTGAGCAGTTATAACTGATGAGGAGTCAACATGCAGGAAAGCATTCTCGCATTCTGCTGGGCACTTATGTTGAATTGGAGGAAACCATTATACTTAAATGTGCATATGGGATACAATATCTTCATAAAACACCTTCATAAAGCATTCATCAGCAAACATTATATTTTGTCTTCACAGATTTTGTTTAGCCTTTGGGATTACATTTGTTAAAGGCAGGAAGGCCAGCTTCATCTATATGTTAAAAAAACATAGGTCTGATATTGAAGTTTGGCGTATGTTAACATATGCCATATGTTTCAGAGATTATTTTACAAGCCTTGGAAACAAAGTGAATTCACTTTGTTTCCAAGGCTTGTAAAATAATCTCTGAAACAGATGCAATGACCTATTCACAGGTCCATCTTTTTACACTGGACTCATGCATCTTTTTGTACACCTTTGCATTCCATACTTTTTACATGTAGTTGTTAAAGCTCATGGATTTAGCAGGCCAGTTCAATAGATTTATATTCAATGACTAAATGCTACGATTTTAGAAATACAAGAATCCGAGCAGAATTACTGGTTTAAATATTGTGCAAGATAGACAGATCCAATGAGATCTCAAACCCAGAACATCTTGCTGTGAATTAGTATGTCTGAATATTGCTCAATCTTAAGTCACAAAGGGGGCTGAAGGGAGGAACAGGATCAGCATCAAGTTGAACCAGTTCTCGACAATGAGCTTTGGACCACTGCCTAAAGGACATTGAGCATTCGAGAACAATCTTATGTAAACAACACAAACATTGCCTTTGTTATCCTTGGTTTTGTCCTGGAGGGAATGAGATGTCAAAGAGCATGTGTATTTACAAGTGATTCGACTTTGAGGAGCCATAAAGCTTCTTTAATCATGTTTACATAGCTCAGGAATGGAGCAGCATCTCAAAGAATCTTTAACAACTATTCACAAAAGAGAATATTTTCCTTTATTTTTTAGTGCTTAGATAAATGTCACATTTATACAATTTAGACAAATTCTGTTAGCAAACATGAATAAACAATCTGGCTCAAAGGCTTCTGAGAGCATGAAAACAAAAGTGCGCTGTTAACGAAAGTCCTTGTGGGCAGTATTAAGCGTAATGCTCAGCTGCAGTGCTGTAGTAGTGGCTCACAGCGGTATAATTTAATCAGCACGGAAACAAGGCAACAGTCTGCCTGAGTAACATGAGGATCTAATCGGAAGCAACCCCGCTCTAATTATCCATCACAAAAATAATGAGCTGAAGTCATGACCATTGTTACAGTCCCTTGCGGGAAATTCTTTGGTAGGTCAGGCTATAAATTGGCTATAGCAACAAATAAATGACACTGTATTTTTACAATATGTCTATCTGTTTGTAATAAAGATACCTGAAAAAACGGGGTAGATAACACTTCTCAGCAGATGTGTTGCTAGAAGAGAATTTGCACTACCAGCACTGAGAAATTCACAAAGATGCTTACCTACAGTTTGTCATAAGTGTCATAAGTTGCCTTTTGTGCTCCTCATAAACATAGAGTAAAGAATGAATATGTTGCAGGCTTCAAGCTTTAGTGTTATTAAAGGTATTTTTTAAACATTACTTAAAACTTGAAAATTACATTTACATTTACAAAAGGTTATAATAAAAGTAAAAAATACTATTTTAATTTATTATAAAGGAATAGTTATATTCCAATATATTAAATTGATTATTTATCACCTTTTTCTGATAAAACTTCTGGATGTCTAAAAACGTACACTTACATTTTCAAAATGAAAAAAAAAAAGAACACACTGGTTTCATAAAATGACCTATGCAATGTATGTATCATGCACCACATCACAGGTTACCACTTTCGTCCTTTCTAGTCATTATCTGAACTCTACATTTCTATTTTCTCAAAGCACACTTTAAGTAAATCTTTTCTTTTTTTAGGTGTGGTCAGTGTCCTCCTACACTCTGTAAAAATGATGGTACACTGCAAGGTCGTGACCACCGCAGTGCATTCTGGATACACTTGGTCTATTGTAGCTTGGAGTAGCTATCAGCTCTGTGAGTGGAGGGTTCCTGACAGGAAGATGCCTCAGAGGCAAATACCTGGACTCCATCTTCTGCTTTCCTCTTGCCATACCTCTGCCCCTTTCTGTTAAACCAGATGAGAGTAGAGATAGTGATACTTTCCTCTATGTGCAGCACAGAGTACAAAAACAAACAACATACCAGACATGAAGAGAATTTCCGTTTGCTGTTTTATTCATATTTTCTTTTTATATCTTTCATTTTAATTTTAGTTGAAGTTTTGTTGTGTGGTTTTGTCATTTTAGTAATTTTTATTATAGTTAGTTTTGTTAATTTTTATTAATATCATAATAAAGTCTATGTAGTTTTTATTATTTTTATTGCAGAAATAAAATGAGAAACGTTGCCTTGCCAACTAGCTGAAATCATAGTTTTTTTGTAATAAAAAATCATTTTAATTCATTTAATTAATTTTATTTCAAGTAATGAAAATGTTTTTTTTTTAATGGTTTTAACTATAATAACACACACACACACACTGTAGTGGCATGATACTTTGAACACTTGTATGTGTCTCTCTCCTTAAAAGAAGAGTGTCTACGATGCTAATTTGATGCAAAAAAAATCACTCTGTGTCAGAAGCTGTGTTGTTTTTACTCAATTTTGAGAGCTCTTTGCAATTTTAACTCAACTTGAAGATTTCACCTGTAGGCCTTTCTGAACTTTCCACTGGTCTTTCAGTGTGAGACTGTCACACAGCTTCACTTCCCCTCCAGATAATCAGAGTGACATATGGACTTGGTGTGCACTAGCACTCTTATGTTTTGATCATATGTGGCAGACGTCTCATCACCTTCTGTGAAGCACTGGTGAGCACAGGGCTGGCGGCGCTACCTATAGGCAGAGCAGGCAATTGCTTGGGCTTTGAGGCGGGGCCTCCATGACCATAACATCCAAATAGATTATATTTTAAAGGATAGTAAAATAGATAAGCATTATTTGAAATTGTAATAATATTTCACAATATTATTGTTTTTTTTTCTGTATTTTTGATCAAATAAATCCAGGCTTGATGAGCATAAGAGACTTCTTTCAAAAATATAAAAAATAGTAATGTGTCCAAACTTTTGACTGGTACGGTAAAAGTAAAAATATACAAAAATTTTAATGAAATGCTGTATAAATAAAAAGGTTGGGAATCATATTTGTTTCAAGTTTGTTTAATTGGGGGTGGGGGGCCTCCAACATGAATTTTACCTAGGGCCTCCAAATGTCTAGAACCGGCTCTGGGTGTGCATATGGGCTCATAGAAAGTAGTTCATCCTTTCCAGACCACATAAACAGGAAACATTAACAGCATGTAAGCAGCTGTGTTGTTTTTACTCAATTTTGAGAGCTCTTTGCACTTTTAACTCAACTAGAAGATTTCACCTGTAGGCCTTTCTGAACTTTCCACTGGCCTTTCAGTGTGAGACTGTCACACAGCTTCACTTCCCCTCCAGATAATCAGAGTGACATATGGACTTGGTGTGCACTAGCACTCTTATGTTTTGATCATATGTGGCAGACGTCTCATCACCTTCTGTGAAGCACTGGTGAGCACAGGGCTGGCGGCGCTACCTATAGGCAGAGCAGGCAATTGCTTGGGCTTTGAGGCGGGGCCTCCATGACCATAACATCCAAATAGATTATATTTTAAAGGATAGTAAAATAGATAAGCATTATTTGAAATTGTAATAATATTTCACAATATTATTGTTTTTTTTTCTGTATTTTTGATCAAATAAATCCAGGCTTGATGAGCATAAGAGACTTCTTTCAAAAATATAAAAAATAGTAATGTGTCCAAACTTTTGACTGGTACGGTAAAAGTAAAAATATACAAAAATTTTAATGAAATGCTGTATAAATAAAAAGGTTGGGAATCATATTTGTTTCAAGTTTGTTTAATTGGGGGTGGGGGGCCTCCAACATGAATTTTACCTAGGGCCTCCAAATGTCTAGAACCGGCTCTGGGTGTGCATATGGGCTCATAGAAAGTAGTTCATCCTTTCCAGACCACATAAACAGGAAACATTAACAGCATGTAAGCATGTCCTCCCTGCTTGACGTCTTATTTTCTTGTTTTATTTACTCATTTTAGTGAGTAGCGAAATGCCATTCCTGCTATGAGGAGAACGGCTATTAAATGTTGATCGTAAGGCTAAATTGAAGCAATGCAAACGAATAATTTTATGATGTGAGGTTAAAACAGTTTTTCACAAAACAGGCAGGTACATTGTTTAGTATGTTGTTCATATTTCTTACAGGAAGCTTTCCTCCCGTACAGATCTGTCCACTAATGTGCCTCATGTGCTTTTAAATGTAAACATACCAACATATGGTCTGCAGTGGATTAAAACTGCTACAACATCAGCTGTGAGTGAACGCAAGTGATTAAACAAGACTAATTAAGAGATTAAAGGCTTTTTAAAGATCTGCGCAGATTAAGTCGTAGGGTGTGATATTGCGAAAAATTGTACTGTCTGCACGTAAAACTGGGACCACAATAAATAATTTAAGAATTAAATACCTCTGTTTTCCCGTTTTAATGAGTCTTCAATTAAAGTCTTCCTCACGATGACAATAAAAATAAAAGCAAAACAGCTGAGCTCCCAGCTAAAGCATTTATGTCAGGAGTTAGGGATATAATATCTGGGGCATGAAACATCAAAGGCTTGGAGTTTAGCAACAAGGATAAAAGCTGTGCTAATCAGCTAACATGGCAGACCACAATAAATTCTTGACTCGCTGCTGAAAGAAGGGATCATATTGTGAATGAGTGTAAATAAGTGTGTCTTGCTGTATGCAGTGGGCCATAACAATGAACTATTATTCTATAGTAAGGGATATTATCCTTGTTATACAATGATCTATATTATCCATCCATTTATCCATCTGCCATTGAAGTTATGGGTGATATCTCTACCTTTTTATGACCTCTGTAGTCTAAAACAGTCAAGTTAAAAAAAAAATCATAAAGGAATAGTTCAGCCAAAAATGAAAATTCTGTCATCATTTACCTTTACGTCATTTCAAACTTGAATTCATTTTTATTCTGTGGAAAAAAAAAGAGAACAGAAAAGATTAAAAGAGAGTCAAAGGGGGTCCGATGTTGTTTGGACTCAAACTTTCTTTAAAATATCAAATAATTTCATATGTAAGTATAAACTGTAAATGTAAAATAAGTATAGGTTTAAAAACTATTTGAGTGAAAGTCAATAATAACGTTTTTTTTATTGTTATTAACTCTAAACTGAAAACCAGTAATAGTAAACATGTCCATTCATTTATTTGTTAAGTGGCCTATAGTAAGATCAACCTGTTGGGGTTTATTTTACAGTAACGACCAGATATTGCCACACAGTTGTCCATAAATTACACAGATTCTGACTGCACCCTCTTTGTATTCTGTACAAATAGATAGGAAAAATATTTTCCAGATTAAAAATAATTTTTTTAGGACACTTCCGAGAGCCCAATATGTTTAAGCAGGACCAGCTGTGTTTTTATGGATTACACATTTGGTAAGCAAACATTTGGCTAGGGCTCTATGTAGGTAATCTTGGTCTTTGCAACTACTGATTCCAGGACAGTTGAATTATTTTTTTTCCAATTAGGCTAGTCTATCTGTAATTTGCCTTTTTTTTTTACTTCTGAACAGCACAATTTTCCAATTAGCAACATCATTTAACCAGGATTGGTTCAGTAGAAGGAAAATCTTTAGTATCCTCCAGTTTGGCAGTAGAATTTTCTTATCCCCACTCCTCCACCATTTTTAGCATGCTAAAGACATTTGACAGTAAACCACAAAGGATAAGCAGGAAAGATCGCAAAACCCAGTGGTCAACCCCTTTCTCATTAACCTCCTGGATGCTCCCCAGCAATAACTGAACATTTCCATGGTTGCTTAGTAATGCAAAACCAACCATACAAAACAGAGCATTCAAATCATTAAGGCATTTGGGAGGAAGATGAGGCCAGGAAGTGGCCGCACTCACATATCATTTCTATGCGTTTAATTACAAAAGAAATATATCGTCTTTTGTTGAAGGAACAGATATAAGTCAAATATATTGCATTCTAGTCGACACTTCAACTAGTTCTGCAAGTATCTTCAGATTTACCCAGAAAAACGGCTATTTACAATACAACCAATCAGCCTGGCTATGTTTCCCGAAAGCATTGTAAATAGATCATAGAAACCATTGGCATCATTGCTGTCTATGGCTCATGATGCTTCTAGGAAACACAGCGCTGATCATTTAAGAGTACAAATTGCTATACAAAATTTTGTTTGTTATACTATATCAGTTTTGCATCTCTTCTGATATCATGAGCTAAGAAAGATGCCATTCAGCAGTAACAAAGGAAAGTCCCCAAAAATGATCATATAGTAAGTCTGTTTGACCTTCCTGTTGTATTTATCCTACTGCACAACTGTGCTACTGAGACTCTTCAAAGTGACTCTGCTGTCGATTGAGCTAGTGCCAGAAGAAGCTTTGGGTTTTTCCAGCTAAACCCAACAGCAGTGAAGAGTAAACATCTGACCCAACAGTTTGTAAACTATCTTTACCACATGAGTTCAGACTTGCAGCTGAAACACGGCTATAAGGAGTTGACTGGTTAATCAGAAATCCCAATGCTTACTGTAAGTACAACACACCTGAAACAGAATATGACCATGAGTTTCCTGGCTACAGGTAGCAAAATACATGGTTTAACGTACCATGCTATTGCTGTGGTTTTTTCGAATTTTTTTTTTTGTCAGTCTAGTCTTTTGTTCAGTAATTGTTCGGCATGCAAGGGAACCAAAATTCAAATACAAATATTGATTTTACTGATTTTAACAATTTATTTAATTGGCATAATAATACATTACTGTATGAATATGGTATTCAGTTCCATGGTATTACCATGAAATACTATGCCATCACTAGAAGCATTGGAACTGTTGGTACTTTTTTTTTCTAGGGGATGTCTGTTTAAGGCTTCCATCACATCTAAGACACTTTGAATGTTTTTTTCAAAGCCCCACCATCTGAAATTAAGCATTGGTATATACAATGTTCCCAAAGGTCCTGTCTTTGTGACACAATGTGTACCATTACTAGATGTCTCAAACATTTCTCCAGAACTTGTGGCTTTACAGTCTGCTTGAGTCGAGGATTAGGCACTCCTGAAATAAATTTTTATTTCAGCGCTAAAACTGTTTATTAAA
>NW_015666181.1:351331-377920 GCF_001515625.1 Sinocyclocheilus rhinocerous
AGTGGGTAGCGAAATGCCATTCCTGCTATGAGGAGAACGGCTATTAAATGTTGATCGTAAGGCTAAATTGAAGCAATGCAAACGAATAATTTTATGATGTGAGGTTAAAACAGTTTTTCACAAAACAGGCAGGTACATTGTTTAGTATGTTGTTCATATTTCTTACAGGAAGCTTTCCTCCCGTACAGATCTGTCCACTAATGTGCCTCATGTGCTTTTAAATGTAAACATACCAACATATGGTCTGCAGTGGATTAAAACTGCTACAACATCAGCTGTGAGTGAACGCAAGTGATTAAACAAGACTAATTAAGAGATTAAAGGCTTTTTAAAGATCTGCGCAGATTAAGTCGTAGGGTGTGATATTGCGAAAAATTGTACTGTCTGCACGTAAAACTGGGACCACAATAAATAATTTAAGAATTAAATACCTCTGTTTTCCCGTTTTAATGAGTCTTCAATTAAAGTCTTCCTCACGATGACAATAAAAATAAAAGCAAAACAGCTGAGCTCCCAGCTAAAGCATTTATGTCAGGAGTTAGGGATATAATATCTGGGGCATGAAACATCAAAGGCTTGGAGTTTAGCAACAAGGATAAAAGCTGTGCTAATCAGCTAACATGGCAGACCACAATAAATTCTTGACTCGCTGCTGAAAGAAGGGATCATATTGTGAATGAGTGTAAATAAGTGTGTCTTGCTGTATGCAGTGGGCCATAACAATGAACTATTATTCTATAGTAAGGGATATTATCCTTGTTATACAATGATCTATATTATCCATCCATTTATCCATCTGCCATTGAAGTTATGGGTGATATCTCTACCTTTTTATGACCTCTGTAGTCTAAAACAGTCAAGTTAAAAAAAAAATCATAAAGGAATAGTTCAGCCAAAAATGAAAATTCTGTCATCATTTACCTTTACGTCATTTCAAACTTGAATTCATTTTTATTCTGTGGAAAAAAAAAAGAGAACAGAAAAGATTAAAAGAGAGTCAAAGGGGGTCCGATGTTGTTTGGACTCAAACTTTCTTTAAAATATCAAATAATTTCATATGTAAGTATAAACTGTAAATGTAAAATAAGTATAGGTTTAAAAACTATTTGAGTGAAAGTCAATAATAACGTTTTTTTTATTGTTATTAACTCTAAACTGAAAACCAGTAATAGTAAACATGTCCATTCATTTATTTGTTAAGTGGCCTATAGTAAGATCAACCTGTTGGGGTTTATTTTACAGTAACGACCAGATATTGCCACACAGTTGTCCATAAATTACACAGATTCTGACTGCACCCTCTTTGTATTCTGTACAAATAGATAGGAAAAATATTTTCCAGATTAAAAATAATTTTTTTAGGACACTTCCGAGAGCCCAATATGTTTAAGCAGGACCAGCTGTGTTTTTATGGATTACACATTTGGTAAGCAAACATTTGGCTAGGGCTCTATGTAGGTAATCTTGGTCTTTGCAACTACTGATTCCAGGACAGTTGAATTATTTTTTTTCCAATTAGGCTAGTCTATCTGTAATTTGCCTTTTTTTTTTACTTCTGAACAGCACAATTTTCCAATTAGCAACATCATTTAACCAGGATTGGTTCAGTAGAAGGAAAATCTTTAGTATCCTCCAGTTTGGCAGTAGAATTTTCTTATCCCCACTCCTCCACCATTTTTAGCATGCTAAAGACATTTGACAGTAAACCACAAAGGATAAGCAGGAAAGATCGCAAAACCCAGTGGTCAACCCCTTTCTCATTAACCTCCTGGATGCTCCCCAGCAATAACTGAACATTTCCATGGTTGCTTAGTAATGCAAAACCAACCATACAAAACAGAGCATTCAAATCATTAAGGCATTTGGGAGGAAGATGAGGCCAGGAAGTGGCCGCACTCACATATCATTTCTATGCGTTTAATTACAAAAGAAATATATCGTCTTTTGTTGAAGGAACAGATATAAGTCAAATATATTGCATTCTAGTCGACACTTCAACTAGTTCTGCAAGTATCTTCAGATTTACCCAGAAAAACGGCTATTTACAATACAACCAATCAGCCTGGCTATGTTTCCCGAAAGCATTGTAAATAGATCATAGAAACCATTGGCATCATTGCTGTCTATGGCTCATGATGCTTCTAGGAAACACAGCGCTGATCATTTAAGAGTACAAATTGCTATACAAAATTTTGTTTGTTATACTATATCAGTTTTGCATCTCTTCTGATATCATGAGCTAAGAAAGATGCCATTCAGCAGTAACAAAGGAAAGTCCCCAAAAATGATCATATAGTAAGTCTGTTTGACCTTCCTGTTGTATTTATCCTACTGCACAACTGTGCTACTGAGACTCTTCAAAGTGACTCTGCTGTCGATTGAGCTAGTGCCAGAAGAAGCTTTGGGTTTTTCCAGCTAAACCAAGCGGCAGTGAGGAGTAAACCTCTGACCCAATAGTTTGTAAACTGTCCTTGCCACATGAGTTAAGACTTGCAGCTAGATGGTGGCTGTGAGGAGATGACTGGTTAATCAGAAATCCCAATGCTTACTGTAAGTACAACACACCTGAAACAGAATATGACCATGAGTTTCCTGGCTACAGGTAGCAAAATACATGGTTTAACGTACCATGCTATTGCTGTGGTTTTTTCGAATTTTTTTTTTTGTCAGTCTAGTCTTTTGTTCAGTAATTGTTCGGCATGCAAGGGAACCAAAATTCAAATACAAATATTGATTTTACTGATTTTAACAATTTATTTAATTGGCATAATAATACATTACTGTATGAATATGGTATTCAGTTCCATGGTATTACCATGAAATACTATGCCATCACTAGAAGCATTGGAACTGTTGGTACTTTTTTTTTCTAGGGGATGTCTGTTTAAGGCTTCCATCACATCTAAGACACTTTGAATGTTTTTTTCAAAGCCCCACCATCTGAAATTAAGCATTGGTATATACAATGTTCCCAAAGGTCCTGTCTTTGTGACACAATGTGTACCATTACTAGATGTCTCAAACATTTCTCCAGAACTTGTGGCTTTACAGTCTGCTTGAGTCGAGGATTAGGCACTCCTGAAATAAATTTTTATTTCAGCGCTACCAGAAGAAGCTTTGGGTTTTTCCAGCTAAACCCAACAGCAGTGAAGAGTAAACATCTGACCCAACAGTTTGTAAACTATCTTTACCACATGAGTTCAGACTTGCAGCTGAAACACGGCTATAAGGAGTTGACTGGTTAATCAGAAATCCCAATGCTTACTGTAAGTACAACACACCTGAAACAGAATATGACCATGAGTTTCCTGGCTACAGGTAGCAAAATACATGGTTTAACGTACCATGCTATTGCTGTGGTTTTTTCGAATTTTTTTTTTTGTCAGTCTAGTCTTTTGTTCAGTAATTGTTCGGCATGCAAGGGAACCAAAATTCAAATACAAATATTGATTTTACTGATTTTAACAATTTATTTAATTGGCATAATAATACATTACTGTATGAATATGGTATTCAGTTCCATGGTATTACCATGAAATACTATGCCATCACTAGAAGCATTGGAACTGTTGGTACTTTTTTTTTCTAGGGGATGTCTGTTTAAGGCTTCCATCACATCTAAGACACTTTGAATGTTTTTTTCAAAGCCCCACCATCTGAAATTAAGCATTGGTATATACAATGTTCCCAAAGGTCCTGTCTTTGTGACACAATGTGTACCATTACTAGATGTCTCAAACATTTCTCCAGAACTTGTGGCTTTACAGTCTGCTTGAGTCGAGGATTAGGCACTCCTGAAATAAATTTTTATTTCAGCGCTAAAACTGTTTATTAAATATAATAGACCATCAGAGTTGTCAGTGGAAGGAAGAAGAAAAAAGGGAGCCATCATCATTTACCACCGAAGTGAACGTTTTCAAAAGAGGCAGTTGAAATTTCTTGGTTAAGGACGAGGTACCACATGGTCTCAAATTACACGTGCATCTTAAACCAATTCCAGAAGAGGCTAAGCAATTTTTCTTCTAATGGCATAGCCATTTACTGTACATTTTGATTTTTCTGTTTTTTTCCCTTCTTTTTTAGCTTATAAATCTCCTCTAACCTTCCATCAACAGCACAAGAAATACAAATTATAAATGTATGATTGGTTAGCTCCAGTCAGCAAAGTTTTTTCAAGTCAATAAACTTAAATACAATTAAGTACAAAGAGCCTGTTTATTGAATATGTCTCATGTAATTTATCACACTTCTCCTCCCCCATATAAAAAGAGCAGTATATCTGTAACATACATTTCAGCAGCAGACAAACATATCAGGGCATTTCAACCAAAGTGGCCTCCTTCCAAATCTGGTAAGGACTTTTAGTCTGTCCCACATCAGGCATATCAACAAACAGAGCAAGCCAAACTATGGGTGGTCCTATTATCATTATTTGTGTCTTAAACAAGCCTGGAATCTTTAAATATGTGGCAGATGACAGGCACCCTGTTTTTGCACAGTAATGTGTGCTTCCAAAGGTCCCGAGACAGATTTTTTATTTCATGCAATACTTTCTACCCATGATAAATAATTTGTGGATTATTTTTAATTCCTTTAGACGATGAGTATTTTGGCCCGCGTTATGATTTTGTGGTTAAACTACTGAGTGTTACAGTGTTAACATGCACATTCTGACATTCTGTAACACACAGTGATGTTCGATGTGACAGGAAAGTTCGGTCATGGATTAATGCGCTGTGACACCACTGTTTTGTTAGCAAATTACTAACAAATGAAAGCAACTGCATTTGTGAAACTTTCCACAGCGGTTAGCTGTTTCTGTTTACGACATCCCATGGAGAATGACTTGATGTTGACACAGTTGTAGACATCATCTGTAATGATGTGTGTCACTGATGAAAGCTTTCAACACATATGCTTTTTAAGTTATTTATCAGAATGCATACTTCTAATCATCTGCAACATCTGGAACAACCATGGGATATGTAAACAAAAGTGAAGAGAGAGAAAGCATGCATAGTGGAACGTAAACTTTAAGTGTGGTATTTTTATGGAGAGTTTGAGTGTAAGATTATATTTTGTATATTTATTGTAGTTGTTTGCTGAGACAAGTTTCACTAATGCTGTTGCTTACGATTAGAGATTTGGTCTAAATGTTAAACCTCGGCACAACGTCCTGCACCGTTTGTGCTACTTGCATGAATAATACCCAGAAATGTGTGACTTGTTGAGGAGAGTTGTGCTATTACATTTCTAACTGATTAGATTTGTGATTTTTGCCTGGTAGATGATAAAATATAGGATTTTTGCCCGGTGGATGATATTATTATTTATTTTAATAATTTGTCAAATTAATTTTAGTTTATTACAGGCAAGCATACTTACATTTAAAAATAAAATGTAAAATGATTTTTCTTTTTTCCTTTTTTTTTGGTAACATGAAGTTTTAGTTTTTAGTTACAAGATGTAATCACAATCCAAACACGTCTTCTTTATGTGGTTAGAAATGGTGGTATGTTTCCAAAATGGATTTGTCAATTTTTGTATCTCAAAAACAAACTCTGGTCAGAAGACTTATATGAATTGATGACATTGATGGTATCATAGCATGTAATTATAGAAAAATGCAACAAAAGAAAAAAATGCCGCCAAACCAAAAAGCGGAGCAGCAGACGTGGAAGAATTCAGAGTGGGCTTTGGGAAGACATCCAGGAATGAGAAGACGTTATCGTCTATCCCCATCAGGCCTGAGTTATGAGAAGCATCAGTGATCTCTTGTTCTTTGTGCAGGAATCAAACATCCTATCTTCATATTCTAAGCAGCACACACATAAAAAAACGCACACAGATGCAGGGGTGCATGCGGGGGAACGGGGACGTGCTCATGTCCGCTCTTGTACCAGGGGTGAAGGAGCTCGGAGATTGAGAAGACAAGAAGTCTGTCAGGTTGAAGCTCGTTGCAAATGGTTTTATACAGAGCCGATCCTCCCTATACGCAAAATACACAAGCTGCGTAGGGCCCCCGAAACACCAGGGGGCCCCCTTGCTCTCAAAGATGATTTAATTTTAGTTTAGTTTTTGAATTTGGCCAGCGGTTATGAAAACATGAACGATAATTTCTTTTAATGCGGTTCGCTGTCGCCCTTTCTACATAAAAATCAGTCAAATCATGCAATGTGAATGTCGTACAGTCTTGCTCAAGACTAAAAAACAAGTTGAAAGCGTACCGAGCCGCGAAAGAAATACTGTTTCTCAATCGGTTTCGGCGAGCATGAGTCGAGACTGAGTGAAACACGGACAAATGCGTTTCATTCATTCGTTCAGAACCACTCATACCCCGCTTCACTGCCACAGTTTTGCGTAGGGCCCCCAGAAGTCTAGGATCGGCACTGGTTTTATACAGACAGGTGGCACAGATTTCTCACCCATCACCACATAATCTGCATGATTTTAGAGGAAATCCTGCTGATTAGAATTATAAATGGAATGCATTAAATGGAGCTAAAAGTACAATTCTAACAATTCCCATTCATGTCTGTAACAATGACATTCAGAACAATTAATGTGCCAAAGTTTACGATTCTTGCTGTTGCATGCAATTCGATCAATAAGGAGTTAGAATTGCTCTTAGAATAAGATTGTATTAACACTTCATAGAATAAACCGAGGCCTATAATCATAATCATGGAGGTCAATAGGGCAAATTCTTGTGTTTTGTTAAGTACGAAAACCTCCCTTGTCTTATGAGACATATCCACAGCGCTACACATTCATGCCCTGTGTAACAATATAAATCAACGCAACTGATAAAATTTCACTTGAATGTCTGCAGCTCTTTGAACCTTTACATATAAATTATTAAATAGTTTTGTTTAAAAAAAAATAAAAATAAAACAAAGATCTTCCACCACTACGGTGAGTCATAAACCTTTATTATACATGTCACCACTTCATCTTCAGGATGACTGCTAGGTTAGATAAGCAAAGAGACCTCAGTTATCTAGTTTTCCGCTTCAGAAAAAGCCTACGCTCTTCACCCAAAACAAACGCACTGAAACACAGCTCCTGAGCACGAAGATAACTCTATGTGTCCTTCAAAAGAGAATGAGTGATACAGACTGATCCAAAACAGCTGGAGTGCTCTCTTGAGCAACAAGGGGCAAGTGACACACTAGCCGGACTATGTGTTTTATATGTAAACATGTGGGCTTCCTGTTCCTTTTGATCGCACTTTCCATTTTGAAAAAGTGCCATTTATAATCAACAGCCTGAGGTGGTAACCCTTTACAGATGCTTGTGTTAAAGTCCAATGCAAGGCATTCCACGCCTGTTTGAGTATGGTGATGACACTTTTAATAAAAGCATGTGTTCTGTTCCATGCGGGGGTTACATTTGAACAATTCTAGGCTGAATTGAAGGACCAGATGGCTACAGACAGAGCACAGGTATTGGTTGAATGTTCCTAGGTCCTGTTTACCCTCAGATTAACCTCAGAACACATCTGCTTCCTGGTGCAGAGTGAGTGAAAGCACAGTTGAGCAGCTGTCCACCTCACTGAGCCGACTGGAGTGAACTGACCTTGAACATTTGACCACAGTAAAACTAATCCCTGGATTATTTCAAGAAGCATTTGTTCATTTAATATTAGGAGCTGTATCTTAGTAATCATATTTAGGCAAGTTCATTTTTTTTTCTTTATGTAGGTTAAGGTTTAGATTGTCTTTAACATTATTATCCTATGCCCTATTCCACCTACTGGTTTCTTCATTATATTAAAATCATAAAACGTTTAGTAACACTTTACATTAATATTAGTTAATTAATTAGATATGAACTAACTATGAGCAACGATTTTATTTTAATCTGTTAATGTTAATTTACAAATAGTTGTGTGCATTTGTCGTATATTACTGTTAATTAACTTAAAATGTTCCTCATATATAAATGTTAAATAATTGAAAATGTTAAATATTAAAAATAGTAAAATAAACATTAGATTATGAACCTTTAGATAAATACTATAAAATTATTGTTGATACTGTTAGTTGCATTAACTAAAGCTACAAATTGCTATTATCTGAAATTTATTAAATTAATATTTTGTTATTGTTATTTCCACTAAAACACTACTTTTTTTCATTTTAATACAGATACAATTTAATACAGATTTCAGGCATATTTTTCTAATATACCCATCCTGTTTTGGGTCTTCTTTCTTGCCTAAATAAGCCCAGTGAAATTAACTGTATCTAAAGTTTTTTTTTGTTTGTTTGTTTTTTTAAGGATCCTATTAGAGACTGCATAACATGGAACAATATTACAATGACTTAGACTTTGAAAAAAAAATTCCATCCTTTAAAGTCCACATCAAAAACCTAAACTAAAGTGACCTGAGGATTACAAGATTGAGGTAAAGCTGGGCTAAATGACTCATGGCGTTCCTGCTCAGAAGTTGCCACAAAGCCCTTGGACCCAATGACTTTGTACCAGCACTTGAAACTGAGCAGCTGATGAAAGTTTACGGTCCGTTTACAGCTGTGCAGATGTTCAGCCCATGCATGTAACATGCATAGCTGGAAACATGTAAAGTTTGGTGAGACCAGCTGCATTCTTTACATTCTACCCAAATAAGTATAAACCTTTGTAGAGGTTTTAGAATAAAAAGAAGCGTAATAAAATAAACTTTGGTGTTCTGATGTTGAAAGGACATTTAGAAACATTCAAGCCAAGTCTGTTTTTACGCCAATGTCTCTCTGGACTGCATTAAGACTAATTAAAAACTTCAGATAACATTGAAGCAGTACTGAAAGATCATTGAGGGGACTTTCCCTTTCCAACAGAGAAAGAGCAATGAGGAGTTGGTGGTTAGCTTGGATGAAAATGAGTGGCACAGAGGTCAGCATAGCCAGCACAGTTGATTTGAACAGTTAATGCGTTTAACAGTTTCTAACTAGATCATTTCCAACCTCCTGGCTTCTTACATGATGTTACCGTGAAGGTATTGACGGAGTGACCAAAATCATAACCTACAGGAGTCTCTCTGTCTCTCGCTGTCATGCGCTGCAAATATTTCTGTCTCGTAAAGTTCGTAAAAAGAACAAGCAGACGGGCCAAGTTGAAAGAGTGCACTTTCTTCTGAGGGTGGGCACTTTGGCCCTGTGGCGAGAGTCTGACAATGCCTATAGAAGATTTACAAGGCTATGAAACGAGTTATCAGATAAAGCATTCATCTGAGAGGGAGACAGAAGGAGAAACGGTAAGCTAAGGAGTCGAGAGGTGTAGGGTGAAGGAAACCAGAGAGACATAGCTTCCACGTGAAGAGAGGCAAAGCGTGCTCAATAACGAAGATCACTTTATCATCCTTTTCCATCAAAACCATTCTCTATTCTCATCCCATCTGGATGTTTCTCAAAATAAACATTTATTGACCTGAAAAATTCTGGAGATGTCAGATAGCGCAATCCATCAGTCCTCAGACCACAAAATTATACAGCTAATATCCATCCGCCAGGCGGCCTGATATGACTGAATGTGAAAATCAGCGAAAAGAAGCAGGCATGAGACATCCCGGCACCAAATAATTGAACGTTAAGATGCAACTGAATGAGCAAGACCTGTCAGTTAGACTCAAAATGAAACAACAATAATGTCAAAATGGGAAAATTAACGCACATCTGGTAGAAAGATGTCCTCTTATTTGTCTAGGTGGCTTGAGTTAGCTAGGATTATCCTGACAAAGCTTTTCCTTTCTAAATAGATATAACTTATTTATCATTGAAAGTCTGCCTAAGTATTCCTGATGACTGATATCAGCTGGCTTTGAGGAATTTTGAGAACTGTAATTGTGAAATGGCAGCGGGAGGATTCGGAAACAAATCTGCCTTGTAATATAGATGAAGAGTGACAATAGGAACAAAACTGAATCCTGTAAAAGTGGGTTGGATATCACATCTTTGCTCTGATTCTCTGCTAGGTGGATAAATCTCTTAGCTAAAGATGTTGTGTTGATGTTAAGCCAGCTTAAATGACATCTTATAGGAGTATTTGTGTTACAGTCTAAGCTAAATTGACAGTATTTGTGGCATATTATTACAGTAAAGTTTATGGTGTGACTATCAATGGAAGTTATTGGGGCCAATTTTTGAAGGATGTGAAGTTCGTACTTTTATAATTGTCTGCTATGCAATATTTGAGCTGTAAAGTTTTTTTTTGGCCATTTTTACAGTCGTTTTAGGTTTATGGCATTGCATTGTCATGGCTACAATGTTGTAAAATTGAATACAACATGAGACAGAAAGGATTAGTAAATAATTTTTTCCACACTAAAACCATGTTTACATGCATATCGTTAATGTCTTGTGGCTACAGTATAATATTAAAATGTATTTTAAGGTTTATGGATTGGCCCCATTAGCTTCCATTTTAAATGCCTCACTGCAACCCATTTTAAGAATTTAATTTTAAGGAAAGGGAGGGACAAGTTGGAATTTTTATGTAATATATTATAAATATATTTTTATGATTTTAGAGGTAATCAACATTATGCAAAATGTGAGTTGAGCTTATCTTTGAACTGAATGCAATATTTCTGCTGTAAACTACTTTAAAGAACAATGCAAGACTCATTCTAGAGTTGCAAAGCACAAATGTCATCTCATAAAACCATAGGAGATAGCTAAGGTATGGCTAAAGTTGTTCTGCAGTGTTAAAATTGGCATGAACAATCCCGAAGAGACAGATAGAGACAGAAAGAAATGACTCTGTGGAATGCTGGAATTTCACAGGTTTTGGAGTGAAAAGAATGTGGTTGAATACACAGATTCAGATCTGTGTAGGAAATGGAAGCATGTCTGAACAGAAGTAGGAAGAAGCATCCAGCCAATAAGTATATGGTTTGAGTGTCACTCCCCAGTAGCTTCAGGGTCTGACCTATAATGATATAATTTATATGCTGAATATTACAGACTAACAAACAAAATAAAACACATGGGAAATGGTTAGCCACAGGGTGATGTTCAGGAATTACGCGCTGTTTACTTAAGGGGGTATCAGAAGATTTTCAGAAAAGCCCATGCAACAGTTAGCATTCAGCTCAACCAAATACATTTTATTTTAGTATACAGATAGTTTCCCTGTTTGAGAGATGTAAGACGTCTAATACAGATCAAATATGTGCCAGGAGAGTTTTCTGTACATAGTGACATGAAATGCATGACATTTTAGAGCTGATATTTGTGTGTGCTACTTTTCTAAAGTTTCATGAATTTTTAGTGTATCATTTTAGCGCTTATTTTACTTATCTCTAAAAGCAATCAGTTATTGCTATTGATCCGTCCAACCATCCATCCATCAATTTCGACTTTACATCTTACTTTCAAATTTGAACTGCAATTATATCTCAATTTAAATTCAATACACCTTTATGGATTGTGTTTAATTTTGATTAACTTATTGAAAAGCTTATTGCTGTTATGGTTAGCATCTGGATTAGTGTCTAGCAGTGACATATCAACATACATTTTTGTTCACACATGCATGCTAAACATTTATATATTACAGGGTGAAAGGCATTTTATGTTTTTATATGTGTACACCATATTTATCGATGATAGGTACAGTAGATGAGGACAGGAAATGTCAAAGCATATGCGTCAACCAAGCCACAGCTCAAATGAAATACACTGGTTTTGGTCCCACATATTGTGTGCATGATGAGTTATTTACATATATGCTTTCAAGATATATGTTTTATTAGTATGTGTTTCCTGGGAATCACGCTCATAATCTTGGAGTTCCCAGCACCATGCATTGAGTAGCATGAAGAGAAATGTGAAGTTTATTGGGAGACAGATTAAGTGAGCATAACAAATAGAGAAGAAAAGAAGCATGTGGAGTGCATACAGTGATTCTTTAGTGCATCCACTCCTGTTTCCTGTAACCATCTGAATATTTAACGCCACAGCTCTCCACCTCGCGTCTCTCAACATCCAATGCATGAATAACTTCAAAGCGATAACGTTTAAGCCTCACTGAACCGCCGCTCCATTTACCGCAGCTAAACTCACTTTTAACCCACTTTTCACACCACACCTACCGTGAACAGAGTCCTCACTTCTCCCCATCCACCCCTTCAAAATGCAACAAACACTTTTGTCTCCCAAACACTTAACTGCCACTTTTTTCATAAGTGTTAGAGCACCTCTCCACATGTACAGGCAGAGGGAAAAAAGCATAGGGTGGAAAGATATCTTAAAACATGACCCCTTAAAAGGATACGCGTCATCTGGCCTTTTGTGTCGGTTTTGGATGATGGAGACCAGGTGCAGTACATTCATCTATGTGTGTGTGTGTGTGTGTGTGTGTGTGTGTGTTGGACTTGGCTGAGCCGGAGTAAGACTTCAGTTTGACCCATGAAATACTGAAATATTGAGTTCTTTATTCAACTTATTGAAAAAGTCCACAGGGCAAATTATAGATTGAAAACAGCCCTAAATTAAAACGTAGTTGGAAATTTCTTTCGAAAAGTTTTATAATGTTTATGAAATGCTTGTTAAGCATGGATTTGGACTTTTAATATCTGTATAATATAATAATAATATACATACATGCATAACAGCAAATCACAGCAAAGACATTTATAATGTTTTATAAATATTTATATTTCAAACAATTGCTGTTAAACAGCAGCACAACATTGCTAATAATAAATAATAATAAAAAAAAATTTCTTGAGCAAAAAAATCAGCATATTAGAATGATTTCTGAAGGATCATGTGACACTGTAGACTGTAAGTAATGGCTGCTGAAAATTCAGCTTTACCATCACAGAAATAAATTACACTGTAAAATATATTAAAGTACAAAACGGTTATTTTAAATTGTAATAATATTTCACATTATTACTGTAAATATTACAATATTTTACTGTATTTTTAATCAAATAAATGCAGCCTGTGAGCAGAAGAGATTTCTCTCAAAAACTCTTACAGTCCCAAGATTTTTAAATAAATATATATTACTTTTGCAAAGAGAGAAAAAAAAACAGTCGTGAATGACTACAAATTACATATTTCTACAATTAATAACTGTTTTTTTTTTTTTTTTGCCTGATTTTGCGTTCACACCACTAGGTGTCAGTAGACACTATGCATATCAACCTCTAGGTGTCAATAGCGGTGGAAGTGATAGTTTGAAATCGAATGCACTAAAAAAATGGTTCTAAATAGCACTAAAAGTGGTTCATTGGCTCGTAATCATAGGGGAACCACTTTAAGTGTTATATAGCTCCTATCTTTAAAGGTGCTGCACAGCACCTTTGTCAAATGGTGATATGTAGAACCATTACTCCACTCATATGTTTGCTATGAATGGGAATTGACTACAATCAGGGCCGTCCTTAGGGGGTGCAACTGATGCGGCTGCACCGGGCCCCGCGCTTGAGGGGGCCCCACGGCGAACGGGCCGCGGGGGGTGTTTTTATTTATTTAATTTTTTGAACAGTTTATTAATGTTTATGGCATGTTTGTGATTTATGGCATTGTTAGTGCATTTGAACTTTTTATTTATTTATAAAAAAATTTATACGAGTTCTCAATTTAACTGAACGCATTTTGACATTTAACCTCAGAATAACAGGCTCTGAAACATCAAAGGTTGTTGCTTGGTGCCAAAAGCTTCAGATATAGCAATGAGTGAGTGGCTGCAAATGTACATTTCTCTCTGTATATGTGTGAAGAAAGTAACTACGTAAAGGGCTGTAATGGATTCTAGGTCAGCAAAACAATACCTGTTGAGCGCATAAGAGTAGAAAAGAGAAGAGAAAAAGGGAAACAGAGTGTTTACAGTATGGCCGCCTTTCGACATTTTTAAGAGCCAATAAGATAAATCCCCCACCAAATTTAGTTCCAGATTCTATTTCAAAAAGACCATTCGATTTAATTCTCCTCTCATCATAGGGGAACCACTTTAAGTGCTATATAGCTCCTATCTTTAAAGGTGCTGCACAGCACCTTTGTCAAATGGTGGTATGTAGAACCATTACTCCACTCATATGTTTGCTATGAATGGGAATTGACTACAATCAGGGCCGTCCTTAGGGGGTGCAACTGATGCGGCTGCACCGGGCCCCGCGCTTGAGGGGGCCCCACGGCGAACGGGCCGAGGGTGATGTTTTTATTTATTTAATTTTTTGAACAGTTTATTAATGTTTATGGCATGTTTGTGATTTATGGCATTGTTAGTGCATTTGAACTTTTTATTTATTTATAAAAAAATTTATACGAGTTCTCAATTTAACTGAACGCATTTTGACATTTAACCTCAGAATAACAGGCTCTGAAACATCAAAGGTTGTTGCTTGGTGCCAAAAGCTTCAGATATAGCAATGAGTGAGTGGCTGCAAATGTACATTTCTCTCTGTATATGTGTGAAGAAAGTAACTACGTAAAGGGCTGTAATGGATTCTAGGTCAGCAAAACAATACCTGTTGAGCGCATAAGAGTAGAAAAGAGAAGAGAAAAAGGGAAACAGAGTGTTTACAGTATGGCTGCCTTTCGACATTTTTAAGAGCCAATAAGATAAATCCCCCACCAAATTTAGTTCCAGATTCTATTTCAAAAAGACCATTCGATTTAATTCTCCTCTCCTTTAAGCATATTTTGGCCACAAATGTGTTTTGATAGGCCTCTGGAAGTTAATGAAAATGGGCTGGCATGAAAATTAGTTTGGTGGGACAAGCCCAGATTGAAGAGTATGAATATTTTAATCAGCACATGGGTCAACTGAATGTCTATGCTAGGATTGTGTCCTCGGCCAAGACATGTGAATGCTCAACCTCAGTCAGATTTACAAGGTGGTTATTACTGGGCTGTGAGTCTGAATGTGTGTGTATTGGTATATTTGTATGTGTGTTAAACCGCTCTCATTAAAAAGAGATGACATATATAAGCAATGTGCAAGATTGTTAAATTTAGACGTGTAGAGGATATGGTTAAGCTGACTGAGACTTTTGCTCCTGTGTTCTGTTTCCAAATTCACCATGTTTTTTTTTTTTGTCTCTCATGCCTTACACATCAGGGCAACATTTGTTTTGTACAAGGCTAGTGTAATTTAAAAAGCTAATTTAGAACAAACAAATGAAAGCGAGTACTAAAGCACTATTAGAAGTGCTCATTTCCCCCGTCTCATTTGGTTGGCTTAGATAGAAATGGCAAAAGCCCACTGGCAAAAGTTCCCCCGCAAATTGATTGAGCCCTTAACCCAAACCCTTAAAGGCTGGGCAGCCAGTCAGCCATTATGAAGGACACATTTTTCCTAAGTATGATGGCAAAAAGGGCCAACACATGAATGAGACAGATAAAAACATCTACAGCGTTATATCGCCCCCTTCTGGTGAATAGCTCGCTTCCAGAATCATGTTTGACCTTTTTAGCATTTAGATCTGGCCACCTCGGGAAACCCCCTTAACACTATTATCAACCTCAGCTGAACTGCACTGTGCTGCAGAACTTCTCTGCAACCATCTACTGTATGCATTCCAGCAGCGTTTGGTTTGGACAGGACTGCTCGAGCACATCTGGGACTGGTTTACTAAATCCCAAGTCCCCACACTTTCAGTTTAAATGTTAAAATTCGTTTCCACGCTATAAATGAAGGTTAGGTCTCTGTTTATTTGAGTTGCAGTCTTCAAAATTATACAAGACCTTAACTGACCGTTTCCATATTTGTGTGATGAATCTGATTTACGTTTGTAATGTGGCAAACCGGGATAAAATAAATATGGCTTTGTTAGTGGAATTAGATTAGTTGGATTTGGTTGAAGCTTGTGTCCTTCCTTACCGAGGTTGGGATAAAATTAGAATTTAAGGTTCGGATATTGGTCAATTCATGAGTTGGAATTGGAATAAAATTGACCATTATTATTATTTTATTATTATCATCATCATTTGTTTTATTAGTATTTAAAAAATACATTAACTACAGCTGTTGAATATATCTATTCCATGTTAAGTTCTTTAAATTCAATTTAGAATTCAATTGTGCATCCTGGTTGCCACCTCAATTCAAAACCAGGAACTGAATTAGAATTTAAATGGCATTTCAGTTGTGAATTGTGAACAAACAAGGTCCTACATGTGCCGTGCGTGAATCCCAACCATGCTAACCATTGTCCAGAAGTATTTTTCAACCACAAGGGGGCAGTATAAGAACACTTGATCTGCTCTTCCAAGCAGTTACTTCAGATTTATGTGCTTGTTCCTTGGGAGGGTAATCAGCAGGTTGTCAAAGAAGAATCATGCATCACTCATCAGGGAGCGCCCTCTCTGTCCTTTCCTTCTCCTGGCAGTCCTGTTCCAGCCTATATTCAGAGGATGATCTTTTGTGCTCAAAGAGCCTCATCTCAGATGATCAGATGATTATAACTGACACATATAGAGAATATTTCAAGATTCACTCAGGTCTCACCATACTTTTTTTCTGCTTCATTCTGAAGCACATTATGGAAGTAAATGCAGGCAGTGTCATTTCAAGTGTCATCATTTTAGCATTAAAAGCTTAAGTAAAACTTTATAAAATTGCCCCCAATTGAATAAAAAAGCTTCTTTTTTTTTTTAATGAAAACCTTTGGCCTACTTGGCACAAAAACTCTTAAGAGACACCAGCAAATAAATATTTCTTCTACATTTGAGACATTGTATAATATTTATCAAAAACTAATGAGGACGAATGTAATTGAAATAGGGTAACCTTTAGTCTCAAGGCCTGATAATTGTTCAAAAGTGCTTTTTAAATTTTTTTTTAAACATGGCAAAAAGAATCATGAATGTTGCTATGAGTGTCTATAGTGAAGGTCATGTTAGTAAGAATTTCTCAATTTAAAGAAGAAAAAAAAGGGGAGGGGAGGGGAGGGTGCCAGTCAGGCTCTTCAGTCTAAAGTGCCGTCCTTCTAAAATAAGGCTGAGAAGAGGTTTTTAGTTAGTGCCAGATTGCATTCCACACAGTTCATTACCCAGCACTTACAGAGAGGACAAAGGTATCCCTTTGTATTATACATTCAAGGCTGACGAGACAAAATCCATTTCAAGTCAGAGAGTCAGGTGCAGAAGGGAAATTCCGGTTGAGGGGTGAAAAAAAGAAAGAAAAAGAATTGGTTGCAGGGATTAAACCCTGTCAGGTGAAGTTGTATGAGGGACTAGGCTACCCTTTTACTTTCTTCATCAAATGGGAACCACACAATTTTAAGTGCAAAAGCCACAGGCATGAAAGAGCTGAAATTATGCTAGGGCAAATGTGTGAAAGCTCAAAAGAAATCAAGCCTGTTAAACTTTCATTCAAATGCAGAACGCAAGCTTTTTTGCACAAGGTTGGGGTGACATGTAAAACTGAAAGATTACATTGAAATACGATTAGTGTGCCAATTGGTAAACTATTTTAGCACTTTACAAGCATCCAGCATGGTGTAATATTAAGTCAAATTGTTCTAGACAAAGACGCAGGGCCATATGTATCTGCCATGCGTACATCCATGAATATTTCATTCATTATTTATCACCCCCCATTATCATAAATGCTTACTGAAACATCAGGGATATTAATACTGTTTGTAAAACGGACTAAATCTGCCATCAGGGAAGGTGTCACACTTTATCAGTAAGTATTTATATTATCAGTAAATATATTTTTAATTGAAATTCTATTTCTGTAGATGTTAAAAAGGATTGCTTAATTTCCACATTTATAATTATTTTACAAAAAAAATCATGAACCTGAAAAATGTAATGCACAGTTTAAATCTAACTTCATTATTTTCGTTTTATAATTATAACTCACTGGAATACTTAAAGAAATAGTTCACCCAGATGAAAATTTGCTGAATATGTACCCATCATCAGGCCATTCAAGATGTAGATGAGTAGTTTCTTCATCTTTATTATGGATTATGGACTCATGCTTTGGCTAGATGCAACAGTCTATATTCAATATGCCTTAATGATGAATTTGTTTCTTACTAACACTCATTCTGATGGCACCCATTCACTGCAGAGGACCCATTGGTGGGCAAATGATTTAATGCAATTTTTTTGGGGTGTGAACTATTCCTTCAATCCAGATTGGTCATGATATTCAGCAGTCGGATATTTCCAATTTCTGTTGTCATCCATGACAACGCTGTACCTGTATATCAAGCCATTCATCAGATAATCATGCTAAGATCACGTCTCTTGTATCATACCATAAACTTGCTCTCTTTCTTTTCATACAAATGCAAATGCCGCCAACTTGCATTGCAATTAACAGTTGTAGTAGAAATGATCGCAGAGAACTAAAGTTTTGATATTACATCAGTATTATTTGCAGTTTTTGTCTTGTTGTTAGGGCAATTGGTTTGTATGTAATGGACTCTATTTTTCTTTGTAGATACTTTAACAGACTGTGATCTGTGGCCAAGAAAACACACCTTGAACTACACGTTTCTCTAGTTACTCACCCAAAAATTGCACCTCTGGTAATCTTTGTAAGGTGCTGTTTTAGATAAATGGTCATTCTTATCTTGCTTAAGATCCAATTTAGTTCCTTTCCAGCTTTGGGGTCTCCAAATGGGTTTCTCTGATTTATTAGTTCTTACTTGGCCCACAATAACACAAGGATATGACTCTGTTTGGTATCCAGCCAGAAGTATATGCCTGCGGATGCTTCTGAAGTTGTTTGGTGAATGAACATTTATAAAGGTCTACGTGTTTTTTTTAATAAAAACTCCACCAAAACTAGAAGGTTATGCTACGAGGCCACACCGACAGTGTTGCTGTCTCTCATGTCTCTGATATTTTTAATCATACTGAATTTTGACAACATTTCATACCCAGTGCTTGACCTTGTAGATTCAAAGCTGGGGTAAAATCACAGCCGTAAAAATACAACAATACAACTTAACAGGGCTCAAGAGGACATTCACAGCTCATATAAATTGCACCATCATTTTAATCAGGATAATGACGGTGGTACTGAGTGATATGATTCTGCGATTTTCTAAGGTGATCACACTCTAGATGGCACATCATGTTATATTGCACATCAGAGATTATTGGTGCATACTAATAGTGGATATTTGATGAGAAAGGTTATGTAAGCCTATGAAACCTCTAGCCTTGTCTTTATGCCTGGTGCCCTGGCATCAAAACTGTCAAGCAAATCACAGATCAAATACAGAGGCTTTCATACAATATGTAGCTTGTTTAACCTGATCATGTTAATTAAAACTTGACTGTTACTACACAACCAGCAAATGATTAATACATAAAACATAGAATATGGGCAGATCTGCAGACAACACCATCTTTACATCAAACAAAATCATGAAAATGTTACAAAAAACTCACAACCAAGAAACGTTTCATTAATTTAAATAAAGCTCAAGATAAATAAAACTTTGCATCTAACTAAAATAAAATGTTTACACTGAAATACTACAAAGGTAAATTAATTTACTAAGGTAAATTAAAACAAATAAAAATCTAAACTAATAAAAACTAATAAATAAAAAAGTGCATAACAAAATGACTAAAACTTAACCTAAAATTACAATAAAAGCTCAATATATAAAAAAATAAAAGCTAATTTGAAATATTAATAATTACTAAAATAGTATATAAATTATACTAAAATAACACTGGATTTGAGCAAAGATTTGTTGCTTTAAGCTGTTTTTTTCTAGATAGATAGATAGATAGATAGATAGATTCAAATGTACATGTCAGCAAAATGAAGGCATTTAAATGGAGCTAATTAGTAGATAGACTCCTCTGTTTTATTCCCCTCTTTTCAGATCAATATATTTCTTCAGCCACACTGCTCTGCACAACATGTTCCCTGCACACTGCTGAGTAGACACGTGTGTCGTCAGATCAAGAGAAGAGCCGAGAGAATGTGATGGCTCATGTTACAGGGGAAGGATGAGCTTCTCCATCTCTCTGCTGCGGCTGATCCTGCCTGGTAACAGAAGCAAAGATTCATTTTCAAATCCTTGCTAAATCCTTCCATTTTCTGTCAGGCAGTATTTTTCATGTTTTTTGGTCGGAGGGCTTGGGTCCCTATCCAGTGCATCTCTTAGAGGTGTTAAAAAGGTGTCTGATCTCTAGCACTGGTTCTGAAGTATTTAATGTGGAATATTAATGTCAGCTGGAAGAACACACCTCAAGTCTTACTCTTTTATTGGACCAGAGGACATTTTATCCCAGATGGGTTTATAAAGCATGAGTGCTTATTAAGTTGTGTGATCTTGAAAATTCAGTATGAGGATAAATCGAGTATCAGAATTAAATGTTAGGCCAAGAAAAGTTTCTGTAAATGGTTCTGTAAGAAGACTGGCACAGTTATTTTTTTTAAATGTTCAAAGAAGTATCCTATGCACACCATGGCTGTATTTATTTGATTAAAAATAGTAAAAACAGTAATACTGTGAAATACAGTATTATTATGATTTAACTGTTTTTTATTTTAATATATTTGAAAAAATAATCAAAATGTAATCAAGATGTAAGCTGCTTTACTCTAGTCTTATATGTTGTGCATATTGATCTTAGTTTTGGTTTGAGAAGATCATGAAAGTATTAATTCGTCTGGTGAGTTGGAGTGGGGAGAAAACTGATGAGAAGGAATAGCTGGACGTTTTGCATCAGATCACTAAATTATGCACCAGGATGTCTGCTTGCATCAAACGTGTCTACAGATGCTTCTATATGGGATAGTGAACCTGATGCCAGAACTTGAGAGAGACACCTCCAAAGCTTTGGATTTTTTTCTGAAGGAATGCTCAGGTCTGGCCCCTGAAGAACATCCATCTTTCGAAGCCCTAGAAGGTGCTTGAGTCTATTGATGATGTTGGATACAGGACGGGAGGAGAAACAGGAAAAAGACCCCCAAATATAATGAGACTGTACATATCTCTGTTTATGATTTACACATCAACGCTGGGCGGTAGTGTTGCAACATATAGCAAAAATAGTAATTTAAATGAATTTCTTGGCAGCAACACTATTTTAATTTGCATAGCTTTTCAGTACCAAAGCTTTTTTAATGGATTGAAATATTACTATTATTATAAAATAATAATTTCTGTCAGCATTTCAAGTCAAATCAAGTCACATTTATTGTTATACTGCTTTATACAGTAGAGATTGTTTCAAAGCAGCTTCACGGTATTAAACTGGAAAATAACAGAATAAGTGATGCAAACTTCACAGATGAGGCCAATCCAAATTCTGCAGCTGTAGCAAGATGTTAATGTCATCAATTATGAACAAATATGATTCATAGCAGAAGACAATAGTGTTATTTATCAATCAAGTTATGTGTATTTTCTGTTTGTTTTGCATCAGAACTAGTGACTTGGTAAATGAATCACTCATTTAAATCAGATCTTTTCAACATGTTAGAACATTTGATTACAGATTCAGTGTGAATCAGCAACAGAGGAAGTCAAATCTTCATGTTAGAGTTGACTATGTTTAACATTTTATATTTATATAAAAAATGGAAAAATGTTCTAACAGATTTTTAAAAATCAAATTACTGCTGAATATATATATATTTTTAAATTTCATATATAGAAAAACATGAAGTAGCTTGCCATGTAGCTTGCAGTGTATAGTAATTAGCTACTTTCTAGTAATGTAGCTACTTTAGCTATTTTGTAGATACTTTTGCTATTTTACTTTCTTTTTTTAGATGATCAACAGCTGAATATTTAAAAAATGTCATAATGTTTTTAAATGCTAGGTACTTTTAGAATCTATTTGTAGTGCTGTAAAGGCTAGCTTTCAGCTTACTTTAGCTCATTTGTGGTGTATTTGGTAGGCTATTATAGCTAGCTACACTTTTTGAATAGTTTCCCAACACTGGCACACTCTCCTTAAAATGTAAAAATATTCCTTGTCCATATTCAAGAGCATACAGATTAATGCGTAATATGAGAGGAGCACTGCCGTGACATTTTCATCCAAACATTTACATATTGTGCATTCTGCATCTGATAAAACTGACCTCAGCAGCTTGCCCCCATTTGTACAGAACTCTCCAGGCAATGACTCTTCACAATTAAAAATCCATTATTTTCTTCCATAAAAATATAATCGGCAACATGCTCTGTAGTTTCAGACAGAGCGTTTGCACACCCTGACCTCCTCTCAACCTTTGGATAATACCGAGCTTGCTATGCTATTACTGATTTCCAGTGCCTGTCCAGTGCCAGGGTTGAAACGAATATGAAGACTGCTTTGGGCAAGAATGCCTTTCGTGTAAAAACTGCAACACTAGCCAGTTCTATCAGTCTTAGATCATATATAAATGTGTGTGTGTGTTTATATATATATTCTCTTCATTTTCAATTTTGCTGTTGGAGTGCTGATATTTTGATGCTGTTGCAATATGTGTCTCTTGTGAGGCAAAATTAATGTCTGGATTGAAATGATTGTCTGCAGTCATATTGATCTGATGTTCACTCGTCTTACAAACCTTTTATTTTGTATCTGTGCTGTCTTATTGCGGTTGTCCTCCCATTCAGAAATTTTGCTGAATACTGATGTTACATAAGCCACAAAAACAAGCCATTAAAGCGGGGATGTGAAATACATAGAATCTGTGACTGAGTTAGTTGCAGCTGAATCTTTTCTGATGAGACTCAAGGAAAACACGTAATTCAGGATACAGCTCAGGTGTATAAACATGAGACATTACTGTTAGTATCAAAGGTACACTGAGTAGTATCTTTAAAAAGTTTTACATCTAAAGTGAATATGAAATGATATTTGCAACTTCTTATACTGTCAATCTAGGCTAATACTCACTGGAAATATGTACCTGTACCTACATATCTGTAAAGCGCAGCTAAACATTCAATTCATTGCAGTTTCCAATTGAAATGAACACCAGTGGTAAAACACCAACCATTTTTAACCTTTTAGCACCACTCTTCGACATTTAATACATTTAATATCTCCGATCTCCGACATTTAATATCTCCGATCTGACGTAATACATATACAACTAACTTAATTAAACATTGCCAAAATCATGCTCATCTAACTGAATGTACTTTTAGATTAGCCTGGGTTGAATGAGATGGGTTTGTGATTAACACAGGATTAAACAAGAACATGATAGGGCGGGACTAGATTTTATCTAAAGGCATTTGACTGGATCATGAAAGGTTGGTGTTGCCATGTTAGAATAGAGTTTGCAGTTAATTGTGGAGTCCTATAAATAAAGTTTCCAAAGGGAGGATTTCACAGCGATGCCATAGAAAATCCACTTTAAGTTACCCTTAAGTTTCCCCTTACATTGAAAAGTTCTTACAAGAACCATTTTAGTGTATTTTAATTTAATGATAATAATAATAATAATAATAATGTAATGGTTCATTTAAGATTCTTCACGGAACCGTAGATGTCAGTAAAGGACCTTTATTTTTAAGAGTGTATTTCCCTCTTAAAACACCACTGTCACTGATGTTTTTGACCATGACTTGGAGGTTGATGGTCTTTTACCCATAGCATTTGGGTTTGTGATTAACACAGGATTAAACAAGAACATGATAGGGCGGGACTAGATTTTATCTAAAGGCATTTGACTGGATCATGAAAGGTTGGTGTTGCCATGTTAGAATAGAGTTTGCAGTTAATTGTGGAGTCCTATAAATAAAGTTTCCAAAGGGAGGATTTCACAGCGATGCCATAGAAAATCCACTTTAATTTACCCTTAAGTTTCCCCTTACATTGAAAAGTTCTTACAAGAACCATTTTAGTGTATTTTAATTTAATGATAATAATAATAATAATAATGTAATGGTTCATTTAAGATTCTTCACGGAACCGTAGATGTCAGTAAAGGACCTTTATTTTTAAGAGTGTATTTCCCTCTTAAAACACCACTGTCACTGATGTTTTTGACCATGACTTGGAGGTTGATGGTCTTTTACCCATAGCATTTCTTTTCCAAATCACTCATTGATTGCTATTACAACTGTAACCTTCATTGAATTGAACATTACCCACATAAAATTACTGGGAAGGTTTTAGGAAGGCTGTATTGACTAGAAAATATTAATATTATCCAATGTGAAGTCTTGCCGAAGTGTGGTCAGCCAAAAGTGAAAGACTTTGTCTTGCAATTCTACCAATTTAACACATGCAAAATTCGGGTGAACTTACTTCAAACATAACTTGCAATGACATTATGAGCTGATGGGGACAGCAGAAAGCCTAATGACGTTGTGATATTTAAGAAGATGAATAAAGATTAATGCACTAGTCAACATTTTTGCTTAATACAGCTAGAAACTGTATTATAACAGTTCATTTAAGATTCTTCACGGAACCGTAGATGTCAGTAAAGGACCTTTATTTTTAAGAGTGTATTTCCCTCTTAAAACACCACTGTCGCTGATGTTTTTGACCATGACTTGGAGGTTGATGGTCTTTTACCCATAGCATTTATTTTCCAAATCACTCATTGATTGCTATTACAACTGTAACCTTCATTGAATTGAACATTACCCGCATAAAATTACTGGGAAGGTTTTAGGAAGGCTGTATTGACTAGAAAATATTAATATTATCCAATGTGAAGTCTTGCCGAAGTGTGGTCAGCCAAAAGTGAAAGACTTTGTCTTGCAATTCTACCAATTTAACACATGCAAAATTCGGGTGAACTTACTTCAAACATAACTTGCAATGACATTATGAGCTGATGGGGACAGCAGAAAGCCTAATGACGTTGTGATATTTAAGAAGATGAATAAAGATTAATGCACTAGTCAACATTTTTGCTTAATACAGCTAGAAACTGTATTATAACATCTGTATTAAGGAATTAGGACATTTTGATTATCATCAGGATTATCTGAATATCATCATCTCTGACTTTTATACATATGTGCATCAGTGCATGTGGAGAGGAGGTGTTTTTGACCCTGAATGTGTATGCATAACACTGTTGTCGCATTTAGTGGTTTTATGACCTGCAGACTCTCCTCTGAGTATGGGATTATCACACCTTTGGGAAAAGCGAGACGTTCTACAAGAGAACTAGTCACCACATTATGTCTGGCTAGCGTCCTCCAGCATTTTTCATCCCACGTCTCACATCTTAATGTGTTACGGAGGCTGCGTTCAAGCATGACATCTGCTCGAGACACCCCATGCCCCTCACTCTATCCCGGGGTTGCAGAATACTGTGGCATATTGGCAAATGCTGCGAGCCTCGTCTGAAAGCTTTCATTTCTTGACAGCTGACAGCTGACATCCCGCCACAGATGTTACTCTTCGTCAGCCATAAATCATTCAATGAGACTTCAGCCTGCCATCATTTAAGTTATTATAGCTTTCAAACAATGTCGAGAGGTCAGCTCCTCTTCCCCACCTCATCTTCTTCTGAAAGTCAGGCAAGATTTCAGCTCACTTTTGGACATTAGTCACAGCGAGGGCCTTTTCAGCAAGTCGCCGATATTTCCGACCGCCGTAATGCAGATATGCCACAGTGTGGTTGATACTGATGAGGCTCAGGCTCCTGGTGATAGGTTGAGAGGCTGGATTTGATTGCATGCCGCAGAGTCAGAGAGGCTTTGGAGGTTTCCACTTGATTAAACCCGAGCTTGATGCACTGAGTGCTTGCTTTAATTTAAAAGTGGCAAATAGGGGAGCGCTGGAAACTGTAATGAGAAAATAAAATGCACAGATACAAAGTAATTGACTTTGCTGATCATCAAGGGATCAGATGAGGTTTTATTAGTGGACCTTAATTGTACTTTAATTACTAGATTTAAACATGGAACCCCTCCTCATCTATAAAAAAAGTGCAGAATGCACCTAATTTCTAAAAAGTTCAGGAATACACTGGAGAGTGTTATCTGATGAACAGCTATCTGGTCTAAGGACAGCATCGATGTCATTTTCATTACTTCTTTTAAAACTTGTATACAGCACAAATGCCATTATCTGTGGTCACCAACAGCTGATGTACCTCATTATTCAAATAAGATTTCCTCTACAGGTCTCAGGCTATGCCATGTTTTCATACACAATCAGATTGTTTGTTTCTCGGTAGTTCATATGTATTAATATTTGTGCCATTAATTTAAGACCTGAAAAGGTCTTAAAGCAGTGCATAACTCATAAAGTTATGGTATTAAATGTTGCACTCACTGTGAAATGAATGTCTTCCTTAATTTTTTTTTTTTCTCAATACAAACATCTAAACATCCTTAAATCAAGATTCATTTACTCGAGATGCAAATTGAACATGTAAAGTCTTGTTTTCTGAGAAACTGAACAAAACTAAGTTTATGCTTATAACAACAACAAATACTGTCTCTGTCAATGGAGAATGAAAACTTTGAACTTTTCCCTTTGAATTAAGTTGACTTTTTCTGACTCCATTGGCAGATATTTGTTCTTGTTTTAATCATAAACTCACTTCATTTTGATCAGTTTTTCAGAAAACAAGACGTAATGTCACTTTGCTTCTCAAGTAAATTGATTTCAGAATCTTTTAACATTTGAACTGGAAAACAAGACAAAATTACTGAGGAGGAGCATC
>NW_015666181.1:378444-399077 GCF_001515625.1 Sinocyclocheilus rhinocerous
TTTTTTTTTGCAGTGTGATCAGAACGTACAATAAAAGTTATTTTGATATTCTAGTGATTGGGAGCAGAGTTATTATTAATATTAATAGTAACAGTAATCTTATTATTAATAATATTTATATTAATGTTAATATTAATATTAATTATGGAGATTTTTTACAACTTTTTAAGCATTTTTAATATAATACATTTACATTTAGAGACCATTTTAACATACTGTGTTCCATTCAATGTATTTCTTACAGTTTATTTTTTAAAAGTCTTAAATTTACCTTCATAAAACCTGCAGAAACCCTGTAATTAAATAATGATAATGCTGATGAATATAATATTATTTGGTTCTCAAGAAATATTATTAAGAGTCTTGAAACAGTTGTGCTACTTAATATATATATATATATATATATTTTGTGTGGAAATGGGATACATTTTTTCCCCAGGATTCTTTGATGATAAAGTTCAAAAGAACAGCATGTATTTGAAAGATATCTTTTTATCAGTTTAATTTGTCCTTGCTGAATAAAAGTATTAATTTCTTTAAAACAAGTTTTTTTTTTTTTGGAAAGTTAGTGTATATACAGTTTCATTTTTATGTTTTTTGTTGTATTTTTTTATGTATCTCGTTGTAAAGATGTTTAGATATCAAATACTGATTAGGTTTTTGCCCCACTACAAAATGGTATGTGGTATGCTTAATACCTCCTTTTCTTCATTTCTCAATGAGCTATCAATCTACCTCCCATGTTTTCATCACACATAACTGGTTCCAGATTCTGTCTCCGTTTTTTGGGGAAAATTGTTGGATGCACTCTGAGGTATAACGGACACACCTCAATAAAGAGAGACGGCTGACAGATGTTTCATTGAGACAAATTATGCTGTGAAGCCCGGAGTACTTCACACCTGTTCACAACACTCAACACTTGTGCGCAGAATACACAATGGATACTTAGAATCTACATCACAGTGTCTCCTGTCTGATGGTACTTCACATGGCGGGTGTATAAAACCGTAAAGCTTGTTTTAAGCGCGCTGCTGGTGCTCCTAGTCATGTTTTCATCACACATAACTGGTTCCAGATTCTGTCTCTGTTTTTTGGGGAAAATTGTTGGATGCACTCTGAGGTATAATGGACACACCTCAATAAAGAGAGACGGCTGACAGATGTTTCATTGAGACAAATTATGCTGTGAAGCCCGGAGTACTTCACACCTGTTCACAACACTCAACACTTGTGCGCAGAATACACAATGGATCCTTAGAATCCACATCACAGTGTCTCCTGTCTGATGGTACTTCACATGGCGGGTGTATAAAACCGTAAAGCTTGTTTTAAGCGCGCTGCTGGTGCTCCTAGTATTTACACAACAGCCTCGAAAGGATTCTGTTCTTCACCTCTAAAGTGACAATCAGTGTCCTTCGCAGCACAGCTACATGAAATGTGAAATGATGCATCTTTCAAATGATTCTGGATTAAAAGCCTGTGATGGCAGAGGTTGGCTGCTACTGTTGACTGCTAGTGGAAATCAATTCCTTGGTTTCACTTCAACCAGTGGTGTTAGAAGGAGTTTGGGGGGACAAACGTAGGAGGTTTGACTGAGCTCATGAATATTAATTAGCCTGGACTGGCATTGCTAGGCAATCTTCCTCGGGCCTTTCACACAGGATACATTCTTGTGCTGTTATTTAATTGTTTTTCTCTGTAAATATGCACTAGATGAATGTCTCTGGTTGTTTTGCAGGTCATGAGCACTATGGATTTAACATGCTGTGTCAAGTTAAAAACAGTTCAACTTCTAAAGGCTGTCCAGTCAGGTAATGTAATAAATATTCATGAGCCAAACCTTGTTGTGCCACTGTTAAGTTATTGAGCTGCAGTATCAAGCCAGTTTTACATATGCTCAGATATTTTTACCTTTTAATGTTAAATCACAAACAATTTGTAGATCGAGTCTGTAGTAGAGCTTTTCTGTAGTAAGTATTTTTATATATTTTTAAAAAATAATTTAAACAATTAAAATAGTCAATTGCACATCAAATGGCTATTTGTCTACATAAATGCAAGCTTGGTCTCCTGAATAGTGATTTTACTTATTTTTAACACAAATGTATTTGTCTTCATCCTTTGACCTGATTTAAAGCTCTTCTTCTGTAGATTTAGCACTACACATTTTCTCAGGGTTACTTTTGGCCTTTATGGCAGATATTACATTGGCCATAACCATATGTATAGTTCCTCATTTTCGTCCTCTGGCTATAGCATCAAATACCTAATGCAGTCATGAACTACATATTATTCATCAAACAAATTTACAAGAAATTATTATACTAGCCACGCTGTTGTGTGCTTTCACACTATAATATCGATCAAGTGTCATATACAGTCAGTTAACCCTATGTAACATACTTATGTTAGAAATGAAGATAATGCACTAAATCAAGAATGACAGGCTTCATAATTTACAGCATTAGTCTACTGGAAAATATGCTGCAGTCAGTGCTACATCACTGGCACATGAGCAATAAATGTTGGAAAAAGGCTCCCTGTGGTGAATGTTATGATCATTCAGTAATTATTAGTGGTGGTTTGAATTACTAGTACTGCTGCTTATAGGGTTAGGGACTTGAACAAAACTCTAAACCAAAGTATTAACTATCTATGCGGCTTATTAAGAGAAGTGTACTATTATTATGTGGTGGTAAGACTTAAAATCTTCTCCTAGCGGATGATAAAACGGATGAAAAAAATCCAATGAATTTACACTGACTATATACAAAAACTGTATTTGGCAAATCACAATTCTGTCACTTATTAATAAATGAAATATAAACATATAATATTTCTTGGGATTATGATTTGGGGCAATTTTGCTCACAAATGGATCCCTTGCAGTGAATGGGTGCCGTCAGAATGAGAGTTCACACAGCTGATAAAAACATCACAATAATCCACATGTAATTTACACGACTCCAGTCCATCAATTAACGTCTTTTGAAGTGAAAAGCTGTGTGTTTGAGAGAAACAAATCCATCATTAATGTATTTGAACTTTAAACCACTTCTATGAGTCCATAATAACACCACCTCCAGTGAAAAAAGTCCATAATTTTACCCTCTCATCTATCAAAATCCTTGTGGATTATTGTGATGTTTTTATCAGCTGTTTGAACTCTCATTCTGACGGCACCCATTCACTGCAGAGGATCCTTTGGTGAGTAAGTGATGTAATGCAAAATTTCTCTCAGTCTGTTCCGATGAAAAAATAAATAAATAAATAAATAAATTAAAAACAATCATCTGCATCTTGGCCTCAGGGTGAGTGAATTTACAGCAAATTTGTTGGGCCTGTACAGTTCAAAGTAACATTAATGAACCTCATGTTTGATTTTGAAGATTTTTTTTATTTTATTTTGTAAAATAAACAATTTTTGTTCTGTGTTGCGTCGTAAAATCTGTATCCTTTTACAAACCAGTGATTCTTTGAGATGTCATTTTACACAAACTGCCGTTCTTGTGCTTGCGTTGTCATGAAAAAACAGGTGTGACACCCACCCAGCATGCACACCCAAAAAACTGACACATCTGTTTAAGGTCACAGTTCTGTCAAAATACACACACCATATGGAACACTATTCTGGGCACACATCATATTTTAGCACTTGCAGCCTGCCAGTGACACTGATAGAGAAGTGCTATTCCTGAGGGTGCCACACAGATGGGTTAATCAATTTTACACGGTTTCTGCTACGTCGTCTACACATTTATGGGTGAGTTACCTCCTAGTCAATGTTTTTTTTTCTCTACCCGTTTACTTAATAGGAAAATTGAAAAGGTTTAGAAAAATTTCCTGAGAAATAATGTTGGTTGCAATGTTTCTGTTTAATTGTAATCAGAAGTAAATAAATGCTAATGCAACACATCATACCCACTGCTTGTTATGCATGATGTTTAATGTCCTGTGTCCGCAGAATCAATTTGATGGCTGCTGTCCCGCACGGAGCATTGGAGTGAACTTAATCAAGTCATTTAATGCTCTAATTTCTCAAACCTGTTTCCGTTGGCAGAAACGAATGCTGCTTCGTGTTTTTTCATTTCCATGACAAGTTTAGGGTAGTAGGGTGGTCTTGCTGAGATTTCTGACTTCATTAGCCAACTTGAGCAAACTGTTTTGCCTGCTTATATTATTAGTAAATAGACACCTCAATTTTAATGCCAATTGTTAGTGTTTTTCACTGTATTTCGCCACCAATTAAATCTTTCAGTCATGCATCTCAGGCTAGCTGTGATCCAAAACCTAGTGAGCTGCCACATTGTCTGCTGTCTAGACGGCACTGTCATGGAACCTCATAAGTGCCCCATTTTTTAACACTCTATATAGTTGGCAACTGTTTAATGTCAGCATGTTGAATATATGAATATAATGCTTTAATAATAATAAAATGCAGAACACACATGGGTATTATAGTAGTTGTTAATAAGTAAAATATATTTAAATAATATATAATAACATACTTATATTTGATCTATCCTTTGTTTTGTCTAAGGCAATGCCTTTTCTGCAACGGATATATGCTTTGCTGCTTCAGAATTTAGCCAAAACTAATCATTTTAGAAGGCAAAATAGTTTTGATGCCTGCCGTTTGGAAAAACTTTTGGTTCAAAAGCATGCCAATGATGCTTTAAATGTTCCTAAAATATACATTTAAACTACACTTCTGACACTACACTTTCCTTGCCTGCTCATCCTTTTTATTTTGTGGCAAGTCTCTGGCTTTGGTTTTAGTCAATAAACTGCATAATGTATTTTTTCTGCAAAATGTGACATGGTGCCTTTTCAGCTGGAATTGCATGTATCATTAAAGTGAACTCTATTAACCCCACTCGCACTACATGGACTCACGCTAGATTGAGATCAAATGCCCCACGTACAGTATCTCTGACCAGGGCAAGGCCATCGCAAAGGAAAACTCAACGTAGCATCGTTATATCTTGCACCACCAAAATGATACTCTTGTAACATTTTGGAGCATGACAGTAAAAATCAGTGTCCATTCCACTGAAGACAGAAAATCATAAAGGTTTGAAAGGACATGGGGGTGAATAAATGAAGACAGAATTTTATTTTCATTCTAAATATTTAGCCTTTAGCCAAGTAATGTTATCCTCCAAAGTGTGTTCAAGAAAGCACAACATTATATAAATATTATTTTTAATTAGAGATTTAAAAAAACGCAGAATCCAAATGTCAGAGCTTTTGGAATATTCCTGTTCAAGATTGTTCAGAGGTTTTGTGTTGAGAGAAGGCATAACATGCAACAGCTTACTAATTTTAAGCATGTCTTGTAGAAAATAAAAGAAGATCTTCTAAATCTTTTGATGTTCAGATAAAACAAAACCACCACATATTAAGTGTTTAATTCAAATGAGCTCTCCATGAATCAATAAAAATATTCTTTTGAAATGAATTCTCTTTGTGTGAAAAGTGTTTCACCATCTTAAAAGTATAGTGATCATTGCAAATAATAAGATGAAGATTTCTTTTTCAGGTTTCTCATATCATTTAACATTGTGATGCGTTGTTGATATTATAACCTCAGTTTAGCATTTTTGAACATGCTATAGCTTTATTTTTGCTTAAAATACTTATTTTTAATGAAAAGTAATTTTTTCTTGGTAAGTTAATAAAATGAGAGCTGAGCACTGTAAAAAAAAAAAAATGTAATTAATTAAAAAATGTGCCAAAAAGACTCACATCTACCCTTAAATGAACTAATTAGTACTGCTAGTCATTAAACAGAATCGTGCTTTGTAGCAGTTGCCTTTCTTTTTGTCTCCTTGTTGGACAAAAGATCTATTTGGAATTGTTAAAAAATAATAATTTTGTTTATTCCAAGAAATGTTTTTATTTAATTACCGCTCAAAGCACAGTATGTATTTGCTTGCTCTCTTTATTTTTCTCTCAAACATTGTCCAGACATCTTTTCTGTGAGCTAGTAAACCTAGTGATCCGATAACAGCTCACGTCATTAGATGTCTCTTAAAGAAAATATAATCACTCACAGCCCAGTTTGATAGCTTCATCTTTAGGCACTCACAGAGACTTCAATTACTTTACAGATTCTTCACCGTATTCACACCCTTCTAAGTCACGAGAGAACACTGGTTTACTCTTCTCACACCCATCTGAACTTTCTAGTCTCTCTTTTCAATTACCAGCCCACCTTGCTAAGCTAAAATATTGTAGTTTTGTGCCCTCGTTCAGGTCCACCGGGCAATTATCAGGATGAAGTCGTGCTGCTCAGCCACTCCCCGATGATTACTCCACACTAATTCCTCAAGGAGACGTCAGTGTTCTGCTCTACAAGTGTTCTCTCACATGTCTTTGATCTTACTGAAAGCTCTCTCCTCACAAGGCTGGCAAACAAACTTGACCTGGTTCTTCAGGAGATGTGCCTCCCCTGAACATACTGTCGACCTTTGCTCGCTCACCCCCTGCCAATTTAGTCGTACACCTACTGCTGTTACCTTTTAGAGGAAAAGTCCATGTTTACCCACTTCTTTTATCTTCTCTCTTTCATGGTTTCTCTGTCAGCTCACTCACAGAAACCTGCAGGCTCTGTGCCCTAAATGCTGGCCTCTCGCCAACTTTAAATAAATAGAAATATCAAGGTTTAGTTCATAACACAGTCCATCAGATTCAAAGACACTGACACCAAAAAGTATTTGGACACAAAAAAAATTTTTTTAAAGGGGTCATATGATGCGATTTCATTTTTTCCTTTCTCTTTCGAGTGTTACAAGCTCTTGGTGCATAAAGAAGATCTGTAAAGTTGTAAAGACTAAAGTCTCAAATCCAAAGAGATATTCTTTATAAAAGTTAAGAGTTAGCCACACCTACCTAAAACGGCTCGTTCGAACACGCCCCCACATATCTACCTCACTAAGTGGGAAGATTTGCATAACGCCGCCCAAATGTTCACGCAAAGAAAGAAGGCGAAACTTTTATTCTCGCTGTAGTATTGTTGACGCTGCAGCCATGTCGTGAAGACGCTGTGTGCTTCGTTGTGAAAGCGGTTCTTTTTAGCAGCATCATATGACCCCTTTAACATCAGATCTGTTTATTTTCTTGTAGACTGAGCAGCAGCAGCAGCAAAAACATTTTTTTTTCTGTGACTCAGAATGTGACATGTATGTAACGTCATACAATGTGTGCAAGATTGTCTCATTTTTAATATTTTATTTTATTCCGAATCATATTTCATATGACATCCACTATAGGGAAAGACTGCATGAGTCAGCAGTATTGGACAAAGTATATGCATGAATGGGTAAAATGACTCTGCCGCTTATGTTCCCTCGTGCATCTTCTGAGTTCAGCACCGCCGTGACATGATGAATGTAAGCAGAGTTCAGCAAATGTCCAGTTTTGTCCTAGTATGAGAAAGTCTCTTAGCATTGTGCTGATGCTTACATCATTAGTATAGCAGGCTGATGTTCAGAATCCATCACTTGCAAAATTACAGTCAGTCCTTAAGACTGGATTTAAAAACCTGACTGGATTTGTGTGCAGTGTAAGCAAAGCCTTAAACTGCACTTAAAAATGCATGAATGTCATTGCATTTCAAAATATCAAACCAAGTGGCATTTATGTTAAAGAAAGATAGCATGCATGTGTTGATTAGGAGGTATTCTGTGGTAACTGGTATTATCTTATATAGTGTTTTTGGAATTATTTTTCAGTGTGGGTGGGTTATTGGCTTTCAGTTGCTAATTACAATCTGACATGATTATGAAATTACCCAATTTGCATATTATCTTGTGAACATGCTCAACTGCACTCTCTCATTTTCTGCCTTTGTGCTGCATCTGTAACTGTTGTCTTGTTCCTAAGTTTGTTGCTTGACTCCCTTTAAGAGGTTTTTAGTTGTTGGTGCTACATTGCCCTTTTAAAGGTGTAGTTTTGATACTCACTGCTGCAGACACCATGCTGTGTCACCTAGTGCTGCTTTTTATGCTGTTAAACTTGGCTGCAATAAGTTTTAGCTATCGCTTTGACATGAGTGTTAAGTGTTTAAAGCTCAGCACATAAGACACTTTTAATACTTTGCCATAAGTTATTGCTTAACCTCATCCCAATGTCATTTATAGTGGATGTGTAAGAATAATAAGAGCGTGAAATAAATTAAGCTTTCTGACCACACTGCTTCCAATTACAGTATCTAGGGCAGGAGACACAGTAACAATTCGGCTCTAAGTTATTTTGCAAGATTAATAGGCGAGTGTTGCCAAACATCAAGACTACTGTATAGGGATTTAGTCTCATAGTCATTTAGAGCCTTTAAAAGTAATTGCAAAAAGGCTAAGAATAGTGAATTTGGTTCTTAGAAAAGATCAAGCATAATTTGTTAGCAGATCCCATTTGGTTTGGGGTTTTGTTATCTAATGCAGTGAAATTCCTTTAAGTTTCCAAATGCTTCTCTGCATGCAAGAGTGCTGGTGGAATAGGCCTACTATACTTCTGTGTCAGACGTTGATATTCCTTCTGACGTCAATAATGCCTGGTTTCTAATCATGCAACAGACCGCTTTCCATACCCTTCTCAGTTTCCCTCCAGGGGATCTCCTTCTGTGAATGTAATCAACATTTTCCTGATCAGTAGCTTTGTGACTTCATAAAAGCTTGCTTTATGCCACTACGGGAAAAAAATTACCTGGATCAAGCTATTAATCAGTAAACTAACCTGTTTTATATGTGAAAAACACTGAGTACCGTGCAGTACTGAACGTCTTAAACAAAAAACTGGATGCAATATGGTGATTCACCAGCTATTGACGTCCATAGTGACTGTGATGTCTATTTCAGGAAGAAAAGACAATTATACACAGCAAAATCCCCAGAGTTAAATCAACTCTGCTCAGAGTACATATTGTCCCAATCTACAGAGTGTTAAAGTAACACTGAAGCCGAGTTAAAGTTAATGGGATAATTAAGCAATTGATTAAGTAATGATTGAGCATTAGTAAAGAAAACCCGCTGTTAACAATGTTGAAGATGAACAACTACTGCTCATGCTTTTAGACATGAAAACTTACCACACAATCATCAACAGTGGTAACTCTGCTTCAGTGTTACTTTAACACTGTAGATTGGGACAATATGTACTCTGAGCAGAGTTGATTTAACTCTGGGGATTTTGCTGTGTATCTCCATCTAACTCTATTTCTTATGCCATCTTTTATTTCTGATTTCAAGAAAGTCTCAGCCTATATTAGGCTACAGATATATACAACATCAAAGGCATTTTAGATCCTGAAGCCGACTTTCAGTTTGTCTATTAGCGGTGGGGATTTTTTCTGTGACTCTTCCTACAGGTTATATTGTTACGCTGTGAAGACAAATGACTGTCTTTATGAGTGAGTCACTGAATCATTCATTCAATCAATTCTTTCAAAACACTGATTCATTCAGGAACGAAACTGGTGATTGAGTCACTGAATTATTCACTGAACCTATTCATTCAAAAAAAATTTCACTGAGGGAAATATTGCATTTAAAATGTAAGTTACTAATTCATTATTGGTCTGTTGTATAAAAGCAAAATCACACTCACAATTGCACACTGCTTGATTCACGCAGGAGCTGAGCTGCTTAAATATAATACAGAATTCACATTTTTGTACAATAGTAAGAACATTACTTTTTGTATAGGTAATTTTCATCTTTTAAAATGTAACAGCATGCCTCATTTCCCAGTCTCAATCAGATATCTAGGAGAACAGTAGTATGAATTCAATCAGTAGAGCTACATATTTGTATTGCAGCACAATCCACTGTTATTGCTGTTGTGTAACGCAATATCCATATGATCATAGGAGTTACTAGTAATTAAAAAAAATCTATAGTATTCTAAAAAATATATAGTTTCTATAGTGTTACAACAACACACTTTGATTTGTAGCAGATATATGTGGGAAAAAATATTTTATAACTTTAGATAAATAGAGCAAAAACTCTGAGTTAACAGATGTTAAAGAAAAAAGTGGTACAATCATCCCTGATCTATCCTACCTTAGGAATATTTTACACAATCTTCACTGGTTAAACCTTGAAAAATCCATATATTATTGCACATATTGCCTAAGACTATATTGCTAAAAAATGGTCAATAGAGTTATTCACACATTAAAATAAATTCTTGGGATTTACCCTTCTGGGATCTACCTCCCGTGAGAACAGCAAAAAAGTTCAGCTGGCACCAATCTTCCACTATAAACAGCATAGCGCATAGCACATTTCACATGCTGCTGGGAACTTGGTTTCCATCAGTTCATATTTATCCATCTCCCTCAAACTGATGCTGGAGCTCTGGAGACATCCTCAAATGCTGTAGCCTTTGTATCACTCCCAAAAACATCATCCTCTATACTGTATGATCTCTTTCTCTCTGCCACCCCCAGAGCTCCAACACTCACAAGAAACGCACCACACACATCTCTTTCCTTCTTCCTTTTTCCTTTCTCTCAGTGTCTATCACAGCCTTTATCATCACATGGCAAGCGTATCAATGGCACATAATGGCTTAAAACATGGCACAGTAATTTATGTTCACTTCTGAGATGGCAGTGCCTCATAGCAGACTGGGAAACATGCTGTAGCATTAACTGAACGCGAGCTATTATGGGGTTTCAAAGTCATTTGATTGGTTTCAATCTCACTTTGCCGCCTGCACTGCACCCCTTTCAGATTAATTAGCACAGAGAGAAGATGAATTGCTATTCATAGGCAAACAAACTATGGTATAAACTAACCACCTAACAAGCCCATGCTTCATGATTTCAAACAAAAATGCTGATAACAATAAATGGTTGTCGTTTTAGAATAAAAGGCTTTCTTTTATTTTTCGCCACACTGGAAAAAATGGTGTAGAAACTATTTTCAGTCAGAAATTGCTAGTAAATTTCACAAATAATTACAAAGAAACTGCAAGTAACACACTGAACTTAGAAAAATCTTTTATAGTGTAGGACAGTATAAATGAAGAAACCGGGTCAGGACATGATATGGACTGGATTCAAACACTTACACTCACACAGTAAGTGTTTAATGCAAAGTATTTAGTAATCTAAATTAGTATGAAAATTCCTTTACTATTTAATCATCCTCATGTCTTCAGATTATAACTTTATGTGATGAACAGTCTGAAATTTAAAGGGATCCCTGCTGAAAAATCCAGCATCGCTGGTCACCAGCATAAGGTTTGTTTTGCATGCTGGGACCAGTATGGGATGCTGGTTTGCTGGTCTCCAACATGGGACGCTGGTTGCTGGTTTGCTGGTCTCGAGCATGGGAAGCGGGTGTACTGGTGGACCAGCATAAAGTATGTTTTGCACGCTGGGACCAGCTTGGAATGCTTGTGTGCTGGTGGATCTTTCGGGTGCTGGTATGATCCTAGCAAAACCACAACAAAACTCATGTAGCTACGTGTAACATATCATGTTTCTTAGTGTGCGTTCATAGTTAAATAAAGATCAATTATCCAATTCATTTAAATACATCATTTTAAGAAATTATTATAAGGGAAACACATGATGCAGGTTACATGTTTAATGGCACAGCAAAACCCTCAGTGTTAAACAGTTCCTCAGTTTTTATATGGTCCCAATCCATAGAGTAAAAGTAACACTGAAGCAGTGTTGCAGTTAGTGAAATAAAGTCCCTTCTTTACTTAAAGCTATCGTTTAACTTCAGAAATCTTCAAATGTAGTGCACAAGCCATTTGGACTACTTTTAGGGTGCTTCTATAGTGCTCTTTTGTCCTTTTTGGAGCTTGACAGCCCTTGGTCAATATAGACATTTCGAAATTCTTTGGTTGTTAAAAGGAAACAACAGCAACGGGTTTGGAATGACATGAGGGTGAGTAAATGATGACAGGACTACTCATTTAAGTGGAGAAGCAGGCCTATGTGTTGAGGTTTGTGTGTGCAATGTTGTTCACCTCCAATCATCAATGAGGCCAATTAAGAAGACGGGAGTCTAGCGCAAGGTGAGCAGAGTGTCTCGGTAAGCATGGAAGTCTCAATTCCATCGGCACAGCTGGGTATTCAGGGCAGAGGAGGCATGAGAAGAAGAAAGAGCGAGAATGTGCCTGGTGTTTGAAAGAGAAGGGAAGGGATGACGAGAACAGGAGGGAATCTTCCTAATGTTTGATAAAAAAGAGGGAAGATAAGGCACCCTGCAGGAAAGTCCCCATCAGACTGTTTAATAAGCTTAATCAACAATGCCATTGCTTAAAGGGATAGTTCACCCAAAAATAAAAATTCTGACATCATTTATTCACCCCCATGTTGTTTAAAACCTGTATGACTTTCTTTTGTGTTTTTTTTGCCATACAATGAAAGTCAATGGGGCCCAATATTGTTTTGACCCATGACTTTTACTATGGGTTGCTGATCACTGAGATGGCCAGCGATTCATTGAACGAGCCGTATAACATCAACTCTGCAATGATAGTAACAAGTAAGGGTGAGATTTTCAGTGAATACAAATTTTCACAGTTGTTTCAGAAAAAGTATTGACTATATACCCAAGTTTTCAAACTAGGATCTGGAGAATTTTACAAAAAGCATTTTTATAGAAGTCAAGGTTAACTTGTAAACATAGGACATTAAATATGTGTAACAGTTTATTTTATTGTATTTTATTTACTTATTTATTTTTTACATAAGTACGGTTAATAATTGTGGTTTCCACAAAAATAGCAGCACAATCGTTTTCAACATCGATCATGATAAGCATTTGTTACGCTTAATAAATATCATTATGTTTCATAAACGGGGTCCCTTTCAAAAGGGATCATATTTTGGCGGTCTTGGCATCAAAAAACAGCTGCGTGAATGACATGTGAATGAGTAAATGATGACAGGATGTTCATTTTTGGATGAAATAAATCCTTAAATCTCTGTGGTTTGGCAATCAAAGTATCTTATAAACGGCCGTCTCTTTTTGGTTTTAGTCCCAAGTGAGAAAGTTGCGCCTGCCGTATCTAATTTATCTTTACTTTGAGTGTCTTACCAGCTTAGAAATATGTCTTTTTGGGAAATACGGTTTTCAAAACTGACAATTTATATGTGAGCAAACATCTAGGCAGAAGATAAGAACGTTATTCAGAAGGTAACAGCTGGCTCGAGCAACTTTGTATTGAAGAACTGTCAAGCCACAGTCTGTGAGAATGACTAATGATGCCTGTCATTTAGAATAAATAACATAAAACTAAACATTATCACTTGTTAGGATCAATTAGTGCAAGTCAGTGACCAAGAACTTGCCTACTGGGAAATTCACCCTTCAAGAAGCTCCATGTTATCTTGTTAAGTTGGAACGCAGTTATGCTCTGTGAATAATGTCCATCCACCCATAGACTTTAATGACCAGAAGGTCTTCCCAAAGGATCAACATTCTGTCATGATGGGGCTGGGAGTTTGGGGCTGATGGGATGGATGACTGGTGAGGGAGAGAGAACTGATCTCCCGATGCTTGCTGGGGTCTCATTAAACACAATATGATTTGACGTGTCTCTTCAAGGCTTGAACCCGTAACACAAATAACGTGTGAGTACAAGGCTCCGGCCACCTACATCGACATCAGCTCATCCCATTGACACACGCAGACGCGTGTACACATCCAGACAGACATAATCTCATCTCAAGAGGGGATTGCGAATCCAGTGGGGTGTGTTGAAATACTGAGCCAGCTCGTTGTTATCGCATAAACATCCGTGCGTCTGCGTGTCTCAAGAGCCGGGGATTTGTGTGTGTGTTTTTCATTTCTTCGTGTGGGAATCACCAGAAGGATGCCTTCCTGCTTCCCGTAAAAATGTCAGTCTCCCATATCTTAATGAGATAAGTTAAAATGTCGGCCAAAACCGCAGAGAAATAAACACATGAGATGCGTGGGAATCTGTGCAGGAATAGAAATACAAAAAAAGGCAAGTTCACATGGTAGGAAAGGTCAAATGTGACCCTGGAGCACAAAACCAGTCTTAAGTCGCTGGGGTATATTTGTAGCAATAGCCAAAAATACATTGTATGGGTCAAAATTATAGATTTTTATTTTATGTCAAAAATCATTAGAATATTAAGTAAAGATCATGTTCCATGAATATATTTTGTAAATTTCCTACCGTAAATATATCAAAACTTAATTTTTGGTTAGTAATATGCATTGCTAAGGAATTCATTTGGATAACTTTAAAGGCATTTTTCTCAATATTTAGATTTTTTTGCACCCTCAGATTCCAGATATTCAAATAGTTGTATCTATCCTAACAACCTATACATCAATGGAAAGCTTATTTATTCAGCTTTCAGATGATGTATAAATCTCAATTTTGAAAAATTGACACTCAAGGCTGGTTTTGTGGTCCAGTGTCACAAATGGTACCAGGGTAGTTTCATTACACCTGACGGGGGACAGTTATGACCTATATAAGGGAGACTGGGACTAGCTGTTACAAGGGCTGCATTTCAGGAACTAAAAGATTTTGAGAAAAAAAAAAAGAGACAAATATGTCATATTTTTGGTAGTAAATAATAATCACACTAGCAGTCATTCTGGCAAGGGCCTATGGAAACTAATTTCTGCCAAACAAGCAAACAAATAAATAAAAAAAGAATAAACATGTAAATGTGACTTTCTATACCACAAATTTGGACTTTTCTGGAATTTTGAGTTTGCGAGATGTAAACTCAGAATTGCATGATATAAATACTGAGAAAAAAAATCCGAATTCTGACTTTCTTCCAATTCTGAGTTTATATCTTTCAATTCCGACTTTCTTTTCAGAATTCTGAGTTTATATTTCACAATGTTGAGTTTTTTTCTTTCTTTTCCGAATTGTGAGAAAAAATTTGTCCAAGAAATTTTGAGATAAAAAGTCACAATATCTTTCTTTCTTTCATTTTTTTTGATCCTGTGGTGGAAACAATCTTCCATGAAGACCAGCTATAATGAAGGAAGATTTAAACAAAAAGGTTGAACTGATATTTTTCATGAAGGTCAGCTAAGAGCAAGTTGACACATTTTAAATTTAATTTTATATAATTTACTTGAAAGTGGCATCTTTTGGTAGTCTTTTGTTTTTATTTATTTATTTGTTTATTTATTTAGTGGAACCAAGCTTTCTTGAATACTATTGTATAATACTGATGACGAATATTGCTATAATTAAATATTTGACTAATTAAAGGGGTCATATGATGCGATTAAAATTTTTCCTTTCTCTTTGGAGTATTACAAACTCTTGGTGCATAAAGAGTTACGCGCCGCAATACGCAACGCAAAGCGTAAAAACACAGTATAAGTCATTATAATCAGTAATTATGTCCCCACTGGATGCAACAAATGCCTCGTTTGTAATGGATTTTATTGGTTTTATCTCGTAGCGCCGGGACACATGGAAACACAGTATGGTAAGGGGCATAACATTTCCGTCACACGCTTGAGGTATTCAGCCAATCACAACACACTGGATAGCTGGACAATCAGCGTACACCTCGCTTTTCAGAACGATGAGCTTTGTAAAAATCAAAAAGGCGGGGCATAGAGGAGAAACAATAATGTACATTATGTGGAAAATAATGTGTTTTTTGAACCTTAAACCACATTAAACACATTTCATTACACCAAATAGACAAAATAATGTTCTTTTAGCAGCATCATATGACCCCTTTAAAAAGAAGAATTAATAGTTGTGTTTCAGAAAGGCGGGGCATAGAGGAGAAACAATAATGTACATTATGTGGAAAATAATGTGTTTTTTTTACTTTAAACCGCATAAACACCAAACACACTAAATACACAAAATAATGTTCTTTTTAGCAACATCATATGACCCCTTTAAGGCTGTTAAAGTTAACAATTAAATAAACAGAACATATTTTCAATTTAACATTTTATTGATCTTCTCCATCATTAAAATATTTTTTTTCTACCGCATTAACACTTTTTTTGTATCTTAAAAGAGGAAATTCAATAAATTTACTTTTACTACAATAAATAACAACTAATTTTAATAAGGCTGTAATGCATCAATAAATATGATTAATCCCACACAATTCAGTTCTGCTTTTAACTTTTGTCTGGAAACATTAACTTTCAAGCTTTGTGTGTAGACTTTTCATATAAAAAGTGTGACAACTAGCTATTCTGTTGCCTTAGCATCAGCTTTCATACAGGTATTTATTTCTTTAAAAACCCCAAAACATTCTGTTCCTAACTGTCATACAATGTAGCAGTGGAAAAAACATAATCTGTGACAGTGGAAGCTTTAGACAAACAGACTCCAGGCAGTATGGATGTTTTTTTTTTCTGTACAGAGAAGGGCATTAGTTGCTGTGGGTAAAGGAAGCACCATGCAGTATCTCACAGAAGGAGCGAGGCAGGTCTGTTTACGTGTTTACTCTCTCAGCTTGCTGTCCTTTACGTCTGAACTCTGTAAATGAGTGCAGCCTATAGGGCTGCCGAGGTGATGGGCTGCAGTAAAAAGTACCAGGAGTAATCTCCAACTCTCTGATAAGGAACGGCCAGCTCTCATGAATGTCTTTCTCTCTCTCTCTCTCTGTCCGTGCCACCTTGGCTGCAACAGCTCATGTCCCCTGGCTCAGTACCAGCAGCTAAAAATAGCTGAGCTGGCATGTGTGTCCATGGAACCACAGTTCAGGACTTCATTTTTTGTTTTATTTATTTCATTTTTTTAATCTCCATTTCTCCCTCTCCGCTCTTCCCCAATGCGCTCTTTTTTTTTTCTAACGCACATCTGTTCACAGATTTTCATGAGGAGAAAAAAGAGCTGATTAACTGAGGATGAAACATCCTCAAGGGGAAAAAGAGGGAAAGGGAGGCATGAAAACACGCATAGAAACATAGGGATGAAAAGTTCCACTGTGAGGCCTTGGCGTTAACTCTCAGAACTCATTGCAAATGATTCAAGGTCATGTTTTGACATTACAAGCAGCATTTGTTATTAAATTATTGACACAACCTTTGAAAAAGTACAATAAGTTGACCTAAATGCACATAACAATGCTATTCTGGACTGTTTTACTCTGTTTGTGGTCAAAAAAGGACAATGTGACCAAGTTCCCCAGTGTTAATCAATGTGTGTGTCCTGTTTTCAGTAAAAAATATCTTATCATCCTATAAAGCAAAAAACAATTATGAGGTGCAATGAGACATTCTTTTCATACTGATCACGAAATTGTTGCTACTTGATCTAGGAGAGGGATTTTGGACCAATGACATTGCACAGTGAGCAGAACTATTCAGTGCTTATTGCTTATAAAATGGATGAAATGTCCCCACAAAGAATAAAACCAGTAATTGTGTGTGTGTGTGTGTGTGTGTGTGTGTGTGTGTGTGTGTGTGTGTTGAGGGCAGGGTAACAGCATATATTTCTTTGCCTTTGCTTTCTGTTAGAAGGTATTGATTGATTGGTTCATTCATTCATTTATGATTCCTTCGTTCATTTTGAGTTGGTCAAACGTAATGATTTGTGGTTCAATGAGTCTTTAAATGATTCAAATGAGCAATTGATGAGTTCATGATGCTTATTGCTTATAAAATGCTGGCAACAGCAATATGATAAAAGCTACCAATATTCAATAAACAAAAACTGGCAATAGTAGTTGGAATAAATAATAGTTCTGACATATGCGGTTATATATGGTTATATGTAATATGGTTTATTGTTCAAATCTGGCTATTCTAATCATAGTCGGAATTAAGGTAATTTGATCTCAGTAATTACCACATTAAGTCTGTCTAATGAAGTAGTACTAATTTGCAGAAAATGTATGTAGAATCTATTTTCAATTGCAATATACTTTGTTTTTAAGCATACATTATATTTTTATTTCCATTTTTGGCATTGTAGCATTAACTTTTAAAAGTATATTGTTTTTCTGAGAAGGCAGGCATAGCTTTTCGACTCCAAAACAAGGGCCTCTGTTCCTGTTTGTCATCTAATAAGGATGAATGGAACCAGCCAAGCTGAAAATATGCACCGGCACTAATATTTATAAAATGACTGCTATTATAATCCATAGAGCAGCACCCAGATATGACTTTCCTGCAGTGTAATTGCACTGCAAGTATGTTGTGTGTGTGTGTGTGTATGTGTGTGTGTGTGTGTGGTCCTGGTATTTCCTACTTTATGGGGACCAAATGTCCCCACATGGATAGTAATACCAGTACATTTTGACCCTGTGGAGATATTTTTTTCAGTCCCCATGAGGAACAGCTTAGAAATCATACAAACAGCTTATAAATCATACAAAATAAAGTTTTTTAAAAAACAAAAAATGCAGAAAGTTTTGTAGGTTCAGGGTTAGGGTGAGGGAATAGAAAATACAGTCTGTACAGTACAAAAATCATTGTGTCTATGGAATGTCACCATAAAACATGGAAACCCAACGTGCGTATGCGCTCGTGTGTGTGTGTGGTACTCCCTACATTATTAGGACCAAATGTCCCCACAAGTATAGTAATATCAGTAAATTTTGACCTTGTGGGGACATTTTTTTTGGTCCCCGTAAGGAAACAAGCTTATAAATCATATAGAATGAAGTGCTGAAAATCTAAAATAGCAGAAGGTTTCCTGTGAGGAGTAGGTTTAGGGGTATGGTTAGGGTAAGGGGATAGAAAATACAGTTTGTACAGTATAAAAACGTCTATGGAATGTCCCCACAAAGAATAGAACCAGTAATTGTGTGTGTGTGTGTGTGTGTGTGTGTGTGTTGAGGGCAGGGTAACAGCATATATTTCTTTGCCTTTGCTTTCTGTTAGAAGGTATTGATTGATTGGTTCATTCATTCATTTATGATTCCTTCGTTCATTTTGAGTTGGCCAAAAGTAAGGATTTGTGGTTCAATGAGTCTTTAAATGATTCAAATGGGCAATTGATGAGTTCATGATCAATTTATGAATCTTTTTGACTGATTAATTCAAAAAGAATTAAGTAATTTTCTGCATATGACAAATTTATTGTCTTATTTTGCAGCATCGAGTCTTTCTCTCTCAGTATACATGTAGAATTCAGACTGCAAGCTTACAAAGTTCAACATTTACTGTAGATTCAATAGCAGTGCAGTTAATGAAACTTATCGTCATTATCATTCAGTCATGGTATGTATGTATTTATTTTTACTTCTTGAATCTGATTCTCCAGGCTAATAATTATAAAATCAACATAAACAAATCGTAATTCAGCATGAAGCATCATGTTTCCAGAGACGATTACTTAATCTGTTTTCAGTCTGTTCTTCACACAAAAGTATCATGGATTTAGAAGACATTGAATATATTGCAGAAGTCATATGGACCGGTTTTTTGTCCCTTTTGTCAATGTGCAGCATAATGATTCTTAAAACAAATTCTACTATTGTGTTTTACTGAATAAACAACAGCATAATGGGTTTGGAACGATGTGAGTGAATAATAACAGCATTTTCTTTTCTAGGTAGGCTATTCCTTTAAGAATGCCAAACGGTCACATAACAACCATCTCCCTGCTGATAGACCTTGTTAAAGTGCGTGTTTGTAAGGAAATGAGATGCTTGGAGAATGAATTTGATGAAAAGAACCATTTTTCTTTGTTTCACAGCCAGCCTCATCTTGCCAGCTAGAATGTGTACAGTTGAAACAACGATCACGGCACCGATGCTGTTTGAATATAATCAAGCCTAGCTCAATTAATTAGCCTCGAACTAGCCTGTCTCTCATTTCACCCCTTTAATTAGCTGTGAGTTAATGAGATGCACATTAATGGGAGTGATTCCTTATCAATTGAATAGCCTTCAGCAATTAAGGCCGTATCAAATCAGCAGGTGAAAGAAAAAAGGCTTCAGTCTCACATCCTGATATTGATTCAAGCATAAGGCAGTGATGATTCAACTGGACTTCTTAGACAGTGGAAACCATTAGCACATCTTTAAGTAAGACACAAATCACACGCTATTCAGCGGATGGAAGACATTTTAGTGGCAAAAATTCAATGCAGGGTAATTGTGAGCAATGATGTTTACTATAGCAAGGCATGCTGTTTCACATAAGTCTCTGCATTATGTCACCTTTTCTCTAATGATAGCAATGACACGTCTTACACGTCTGTAAGCAAGTATGCTTTTTTTACATTTATTTTACATCCTCTTATGCATGATGGCACGTCTAATGAGTAAGACACTATAGACTGAAGTGGATGTCATTATCAGTCCTCATTAGAGGTTGGAAGATTTCATGACGCTTTTCTGATGAAGGCATGTTTTATGCCCTCAACACACACACACACACCAGCCTCAAAATATGCATCAATTCAGTGTGCAATTTGCTGTCTAATTTGGCTACCTCCACTTCAGCATGTGTGCCCAGGGACGGGGGAAATTGGTAACAAAAGCTTTGCATGCATTTCATGCTTTTTTTTGATCCAGCCACTCATTTCTGTCTGATGAAGTTGGACTTTAATTCAAAGTGCCATTCTCAAAGCTGACAGAGCCTGTTGTTTTGAAGTATTACCCGTATGCTGTCAGAGAAACATTCCGGCTTCTCTGATTACTTATCTAAAAAAAAAAAAAAAAAAAAAAA
>NW_015666181.1:399620-400933 GCF_001515625.1 Sinocyclocheilus rhinocerous
AAAAAAAAAAAAAAAAAAAAAAAGTCTGCTCCTTTTTATGTGTGGTCGTGATGATTTTGGAGTTATTTTCTTGATGCAGTGTGCTGTACATTTGTGTACATTAGCTGTACAGTTGTGCAGGATGTGTAAAATTGGGGCAGTGTAAATGTTCACAGTTTAAGACGTTTGGATGGAAAGAAACCGTTTTTGAAGTGTCTTTTTCAAAGAAACTGTTTTAAATAATAATACTAATACTAATAATAATAAGGAAATGTTCATTTATAGTGTTTGACATTATTACCATTTCATTCTGTTTTCTAAACACTGGTGGGCAACTATGATCATTCACAAATTATATTATTCTATTGGCCAATAAGGTACAAAAAAGGTACACCATCCACTTAAATGAAAGTAAATGTTTTACAGAGAGTTTTTAAAATATAAATATTTATATTATTTAATATTATATATTTATATTATTTCTTTATACATGAAACATTTTAGCTTCTTATTATAGAAATATTATATTATATAATATATATAAATACCCTAACCAAAAATAGTCTTTTTCCATGGACATTGCATTACCATCCGAGGATAATCTAATTTTAAAAGTCTTGCGGTAAAAGAGCATCAGAAGTCAATTATATACGTGAGACTGGGGCAGAATTTCTTGCAGGTTGTACGACCACCATAGGTCAGCTTCCTTAGAAAGCAGCTCTATTTGACCTTGGGTAAAAACATCGCCAAACGTGACAAATGCCCAAAAGACAAAAATAACCTGCACTCCCTTATTGCCTTGCCTGAAAAACATGAACTGAGATATTGCTTTAGGAGAATGGAGACATTTTTGCTCTTGTCCTAAACAAAGTGAGATCTTTATCTACATAGGAAGCTACATTCTAATGTAGCACATGCATGCTAAATATATCTAATCTTAATGATAAACAATAATATTTAATATTAATCTAAAAACAGAATATTATGCTAAACACAATCTTTTTTTGTTGCTATTTCAACATTTATGCTCATAATGTATAAATGATGGGAAATACAAATTTCATTCAACACAAATCATTCCTGTAGTCTCAAAAAAAAAGGTTTGCCTGTGTTTGGATCATGATTGTGGATTATCCTCTGAATAAATGCTGCGTTTGGACCCTCAGCCTTCGTGTCTCGGAGCAGTTTAATGACATTTCCATTTATTTGGTTTCTTCTCAGATAGTGAAGTTGAAATCTGATGGGCTGGTTACAATGGCAGAGTCTTCTCTAGTGGTTCTGTTTTAATTAAACAGGCTCTGAGCGGAGTGATGGCACTGCAGCCCCATTGTGTC
>NW_015666182.1:0-1334 GCF_001515625.1 Sinocyclocheilus rhinocerous
ACAAAAACTTTTATTTTGGATGCGATTAATCACGATTAATCATTGGACAACACTAATATAGGGCTACATATATTATATACATATATATATATATAATGAATTTGTGTTATTTGTCACTGCATTTAAATGATGTAATATACATAAATTATAATAGTATACATTGTTTTTGTTGTAATACATTGTAGGCTATTATTAAATAAAATAAAATGTGCTGTTCATAACTGATAACTTAGACATCGGTAAACTCCGCGCTGACAGGTAACGAAACGTTACGACCGCTTCGCAAACAATATAACTTACATTCGCTTAAAGATTATTTCAAAGATACAGTCATATTACTGTCATGTTAATGTTACTTAAAAATAATAGATTATAAATAATATCTTTGTAGGAAGAGTTGCGCGTCTCACACACAAGCTGGTGCATGCACCGAGAGAGAGAGAGCGAGAGAGAGAGAGAGGAGTCGTTAGCGTAGCCTACTGTATGTACCCATAAAGATGATCACTGTCAGATGTAATCAGCCATCAATAATTAAACAATCAATTATGAAAATATATAGTGAATGTAAAAATATAGCCCAGGAAATAATATTAAGGTAACTTATTCATGTAATTATGATTTCTCTTGACTGTATAGTTAATCTGCATGTTTATTCATACAAACCTATGTAATAGGCTATTTGACTGATACATTTTTTATTTTCTCTCCCTTTTCCATTCTCAGATATTATACCATATACCATATATTAAATCATTTTTTCAACTTTAGTTTTAAACCATTAACATAATGTTTGTTCTTCTCTCTTTTGAGTATTGATTGCCATCTAGTCCTGATTGCAGAGTTAAGCTCCAGCCCCAATCCTGTACTGCTGAAGCAGCTGATCAAGGTCTTCAGGATTACCACAAACTGCCAGGCAGGTGTGTGGACAGGCTGGAGATAAACTCTGCAGGATGTTGGTCCTCCAGGACACCACTGTTGTAAGTGATCAACCTAGCAGTCATCCTGCATCTCTTCTCAAAGGTGTCTAAAATACATTTTAATTTGTATTGATATATGCAATATTTCACTGAACTTCATTGATTTTTCCTCTTTTATTACAATAATAAGCCATTTTAATTTGTGACTCAGACATCCTCTTGGGACATAGTCTCAAACCAAGCGAACACCGTAACGTAAGTTTATAAAAGTGATAATATTTAGGGGTGTCCCCAACTAAGGATTTTCATAGTCGAATTGGAATTTTCTAATCTTGCCGATAGTCGACTAATAGTTGAATCATATGTTTTGGTGCGGGGGCAAAATACATTAACAAGAGTCAAGTCAGACATTCGACA
>NW_015666183.1:0-24263 GCF_001515625.1 Sinocyclocheilus rhinocerous
TTATTTATGACATGTTATAAGTTTTATAGGGTTTGGTGCATAACAAATATATAAAAACCGGGGAAACATATGTAATTATGTATTTACTTTTTATGATTATAATGACAATATGATGAAAATGGTTATTACAATTACAATTAATAATAATATAACTGAAAAAATAATATAGTTTCTATTAATATCATTGTATCTTTACATTTACATTTAGTCATTTAGCAGACGCTTTTATCCAAAGCGACTTACAAATGAGGACAATAGAAGCAATCAAAATGACAAAGTCAAATGACAAGTCTCGGTTAGCCTTACGCAGTACACGTAGCAAGGTATTTTATATATATATATATATGTATATATACACACACACACACACACACATCTACACCTTCATTTGAGTCCAGCTGTGTTTGATTATACTGATTGGACTTGATTAGGAAAGCCACACACCTGTCTATATAAGACCTTACAGCTCACAGTGCATGTCAGAGCAAATGAGAATCATGAGGTCAAAGGAACTGCCTGAAGAGCTCAGAGACAGAATTGTGGCAAGGCACAGATCTGGCCAAGGTTACAGAAAAATTTCTGCTGCACTTAAGGTTCCTAAGAGCACGGTGGCCTCCATAATCCTTAAATGGAAGACGTTTGGGATGACCAGAACCCTTCCTAGAGCTGGCCGTCTGGCCAAACTGAGCTATCGGGGGAGAAGAGCCTTGGTGAGAGAGGTAAAGAAGAACCCAAAGATCACTGTGGCTGAGCTCCAGAGATGCAGTCGGGAGATGGGAGAAAGTTGTAGAAAGTCAACCATCACTGCAGCCCTCCACCAGTCGGGGCTTTATGGCAGAGTGGCCCGACGGAAGCCTCTCCTCAGTTCAAGACACATGAAAGCCCGCATGGAGTTTGCTAAAAAAACACCTGAAGGACTCCAAGATGGTGAGAAATAAGATTCTCTGGTCTGATGAGACCAAGATAGAACTTTTTGGCCTTAATTCTAAGCGGTATGTGTGGAGAAAACCAGGCACCTGTCCAATACAGTCCCAACAGTGAAGCATGGTGGTGGCAGCATCATGCTGTGGGGGTGTTTTTCAGCTGCAGGGACAGGACGACTGGTTGCAATCGAGGGAAAGATGAATGCGGCCAAGTACAGGGATATCCTGGATGAAAACCTTCTCCAGAGTGCTCAGGACTTCAGACTGGGCCGAAGGTTTACCTTCCAATAAGACAATGACCCTAAGCACACAGCTAAAATAATGAAGGAGTGGCTTCACAACAACTCTGTGACTGTTCTTGAATGGCCCAGCCAGAGCCCTGACTTAAACTCAATTGAGCATCTCTGGAGAGACCTAAAAATGGCTGTCCACCTACGTTTACCATCCAACCTGACAGAACTGGAGAGGATCTGCAAGGAGGAATGGCAGAGGATCCCCAATTCCAGGTGTGAAAAACTTGTTGCATCTTTCCCAAAGACTCATGGCTGTATTAGATCAAAAGGGTGGTTCTACTAAATACTGAGCAAAGGGTCTGAATACTTAGGACCATTTGATATTTCAGTTTTTCTTTTTTAATAAATCTGCAAAAATGTCAACAATTCTGTGTTTTTCTGTCAATATGGGGTGCTGTGTGTACATTAATGAGGAAAAAAAATTAACTTAAATGATTTTAGCAAATGGCTGCAATATAACAAAGAGTGAAAAATTTAAGGGGGTCTGAATACTTTCCGTACCCACTGTATATATTATACACACACACACATACATATACACACACACGCACAAAGAAAAACAAGTAGATAGAATAGAAAAAATAGAAAGCTAGTGTTTTTTTTAAAATAAAAAAAAAGAAGATAAATTAGAATTAAAATAGAATAGAAAGTGCTAGAGTTAGAGGGTCAAATAAAGGTGGAACAGATGTGTTTTTAGTCGTTTCTTGAAGATGGTTAAGGACTCAGCTGCTCGGATTGATTTGGGCAGGTCATTCCACCAGGAGGGAACAGTTAATGAAAAAGTCTGTGAAAGTGATTTTGTGCCTCTTTTAGATGGCACAATAATACGCCGTTCACTTGCAGAACGCAAGCTTCTAGAGGGCACATAACTCTGAAGTAATGAATTTAGGTAAATGGGTGCAGAGCCAGTGGTGGTTTTGTAGGCAAACATTAATGCCTTGAATTTAATGCGAGCAGCTACTGGTAGCCAGTGCAAATTGATGAACAGAGGTGTGACATGTGTTCTTTTCGGCTCATTAAAGATTAATCTTGCAGTGGCATTTTGGATTAATTGTAGAGGTTTGATAGAAGTGGCTGGAAGACCTGCCAAGAGAGCATTGCAATAGTCCAGCCTGGATAGAACAAGAGCTTGAACAAGGAGTTGTGTTGCATGTTCTGAAAGAAAGGGCCTGATCTTCCTAATGTTGTATAAAGCAAATCTGCAGGACCCCAGTTTTAGCATTGTGGTCTGAGAAATTCAGCTTATCATCAATCACAACTCCAAGGTTTCTAGCTGTTTTTGAAGGAGTTATGGTTGATGAGCCTAACTGGATGGTGAAATTTTGATAAAGTGATGTGTTTGTTGAAACCACAAGCAGTTCTGTCTTAGCCAGGTTGAGTTGAAGGTGATGGTCCGTCATCCAACAAGAAATGTCTGTTAGACATGCTGAGATGCGAGCAGCTATCGTCGGATCATCAGGATGGAATGAAATGTAGAGTTGAGTGTCATCAGCATAGTAGTGATATGAAAAGCCATGTTTCTGAATGACAGAACCTAGTGATGCCATGTAGACAGAGAAGAGAAGTGGTCCAAGAACTGAGCCCTGAGGCACCCCAGTAGCTAGATGTTGTGACTTGGACACCTCACCTCTCCAAGATACCTTGAAGGACCTATCTGAGAGGTAAGACTCAAACCACTAGCGCGCGGTTCATGAGATCCCATTTTCCAATAGGGTTGGACAGGAGAATCTGGCGGTTCACCGTATCAAAAGCAGCAGACAGATCCAGCAAGATAAGTATAGAAGATTTGGAAGCCGCTCTTGCCAGTCTTAGGGCTTCAACAACTGAGAGCAAGGCAGTCTCGGTTGAATGTCCACTTCTGAAGCCAGAGTCAGTAGGATTTTGTGATTTGCGCCATACTCTTTCTGCAGCTCTGAGCTTAGAACGATGCTCACGGAGAACATCAGATAGCCAAGGGGCAGAAGAGGTGGTACGAGCTGGCCTGGAAGTCAAGGGGCAGACAGTGTCTAAACAAGACGTAAGAGTGGAGCAGAAAGTATCAGTAGCACTGTTAACATCAAGAGATGATAACTGTTCAGGGGAAGGAAGCAAAGATGAAACCATAGCCGATAGCCGGGAGGGTGAGAGAGAGCGTAGGTTACGTTGAAAAGTGACATGTGGAGGGGTATGTGTTGTGTCAGGAAACATGTTGAGGTTAAGAGTGAGGAGGAATTGATCCGAGGTGTGCAGTGGAGTAACCACTACATGATCAGTGGAGCAGTGTTGTGTGTAAATAAGGTCCAGTTGGTTGCCTGATTTGTGAGTAGCCGTAGTTAATACTCGCTTGAGATCAAAAGAGGCAAGCAGAGTGTGGAAGTCTGCAGCCTGAGGTTTATCTAGGTGGATGTTGAAGTCTCCAAGCATAACTAGTGGAGTACCATCCTCAGGAAAGGTTGAGAGCAGCACATCTAATTCTTCCACGAAGTTACCTAGTGGTCCTGGGGGTCGATAAACAACTATAAAATGGATTTTAAGAGGGTGGGTAATAGTGGCTGAATGTGATTCAAATCTTTATGTATTTATGTATGTATTCATATATTTATTTTATATTGTATTAGCTATTATTATTATTATTATTGATGTAATATTAGCTACACCCTCAAAATATAAAGTCCAGAATAAATGTATGAGCAAAACAAAACAAAAACACTTCCAACACAGTGGAAATACTGGATCTCACTGGTGTAGAACACACACAGACCTGCTGATAGGCCATGTTGAGCATCAGGTATCTCTCTGAGCGTCTCATGGGCAGGCAGAGGCTGTACAGCACGTGAATGCAGCCAAAGAAGAAGCTCAGCAAGCCCAGCTGTTTGCGGCTCTCCAGCCAGCCCTCCAGCCAGGGCGGGAAGCGGCGGTACTTTGTCCCGTAGATGAGCTGGTACACAGCAGCAAGCTGTCCTGCTAAATACACCAGTGCTAGCAGAACGATAGCCACTATAGGCAGTGTCCTGTTCACTATTTCCAGAGGAATCTTGTAGAAAAAACTCTGTCTGGTCTTCATATAAGGATGGATAATGTCCCGCACAAAGGAGTAAGCGAAAAAGAAGATGGACAAGGCGACCGCGGTCAGAACGGGTCCTTTCCAGGCGGTGAAGAGATGCAGAGGCATATTCTCAATCTCTTTGGCAGAGGAGAGCGCACCCATGTCCACAGGGATGAAAGTGAGCTGACGGGCCATTTCAATGAGCTGCTGTCGAGCATCCACTGAATTACTGCAAATATAGACCTGTAGAAAGAGATTACAAGCAATCAATAATCGCTCCTTTCAAAACCTTCATCATTCACAGCAGCAATTAGGCTGATATATTGGTGACCAAATCATTGTTGGCCAATTCCAGGTTTAAATTAGATTGTGAATACCAGATTTTCAATGTGGTCTCAGACTTTAGATCCCACTGTATATATGCATTATAGTTTACAGTAGGAACAATTCCCTAGAACCCATAACTAGAGTGGAATTAATTCACTGAGTTTATAAGGTTTCAAAATTAGACTGTGAGATAAAAGCAAGTTTATGGCATGACTGTAATGGATCTTTCATTGTGTTAATAAAACCTTTTCCTTTTTCAGCTCACAAAGTTTCCAAAGAGGGCAGATCATCTGTTCATCATTCGAATCAGCTGCTCACAGAAAGTAAGGCATTTACTTTCACTGCTGGCTGGAAGAGCCATGGGTCTCTGCTAATACGAAGAGACATAATCCTCATCATCATCTTCATTCCTTGGACACCAAGTCACTTCAGGATTGTCATTAGCATACCGAGGACTGTATTTTGTTTTTGACCCACAGCATTTAGCACACCGTTGAACACAGCAGGGTCTGTAATATTTTATTTTTGTTGTATTTTATTTTGCCTATACTGCAGTTATAGAGCAGTAAAACAGAGTAGCCTATATCTGTGTTCTTTAGTAAAACTAAAACTATTTCAAAATATTTTTTTCATTAAATGAAATAAAGTTATAGAGTAGTAGATCTGTGTTGTTGAAACAAATTTCAAATATTTTGTCATTAATTGAAATAAAGCTAAAATAAAATGCAAGTATTAGATGAAAAACTCAAATTAAAATAAGAAATATTGCCTTGTCAACTAAGTGAAACAAAACAAATTTAAATACCAAAATGTTTGAAAATAAAACTGAAGTAAAGCTGAATTGAAGTCGTTTTTAAAAAATAAATAACAGAATTACTAAAACTAAAAATTAAAAATTAAAACAAAAAATTTAAGCTACTTCAAAATATTAATAAATAAGTTTAAGTACTAAAATTACAAAAAAAAAACTGAAATAAAAAGTAAATTAAAGCTGAACAGAAATACTTTTTTACAAAATAACTAAAATTACAAAAGCACATAGAAGAATTGCTAAAACTAAAACTGAAAAATGTAAAAACTAAAAGTAACTTTATAAGTTTTATATTTATGAGTTTAAGCACTAACATTTCTAAACATAAAACTGAAATAAAAAAATTTAAGCTGAATAGAAATATTTATAGTAATAATTACAAAGGCACATAACAGAATTAAAACTAAAAATGAAAAATGAAAACATAAACCTATTTATTAATATTTTGAAGTAGCTTTAATTTAAGTACTAAAATGACTAAAAATAAAACTTAAATAAAAATAAAGTAAAGCTGAACAGAAATACTTTTTACAAAATAACTAAAATTACAAAAGCACATAGGAAAATTTCTAAAACTAAAACTGAAAACTGAAAACAAAAAAACAAAGTAACTTTATAATATTATATTTATAAGTTTAAGTACTAAAATTGCTAATCATAAAACTGAAATAAAAAAATGTAAGCTGAACAGAAATAGTTATAGTAATAATTACAAAGGCACATAACAGAACTAAAACTAAAAATGAAAAATGAAAACAAAAAAGCTACTTCAAAATATTAATAAATAAGTTTAAGTACTGAAATTACTCAAATTAAAACTGAAATAAAAATAAATTAAAGCTTACTAGAAATATTTAAAATAATAATAATAATTACAAAAGCACATAGCAGAATTACTAAAACTGAAAACAAAAAATTTAAGCTACTTCAAAATATTAATAAATATGTTTAAGTACTAAAATATTCTAAATAAAACTGAAATAAACAGATTAAAGCTGAACAGAAATATTTGTAATAATTGTAATAATAATTACAAAAGCATGTAACAGAATTACTAAAACTAAAATTATAAAATTAAAACATAAAAAAGCAACTTCAAAATATTAATAAATACTATAGTACAGAAATAATACTTCAATTCCACTGGTACTATATAGACTGCGAATGAGTCCAGGTCGAGACACTGTGTCTGGGCTCAGATACACCTTGCGCAGACTGTTCTGAAGCTCTGAACAGAAACATTTTGTACTGTGTGTTTTATTTGGCCAAGCTTGCTAAGAGATTATTTGGCTCAGCATGTACAAAACCTTTAGACTTTCCTGAGTCTTGTGGCTATGGAAGTACACTGAATTTTGTACAACGTACCTGTCGACTGGAGTCTCTGGGGCCTGACTGCATGGCCCAGGACGAGATCACATTGAAGCCTTTGACCACAATGGATTCTGGGAATAGGGACGCTAGGTATTCTGCGTTTGATTCTGGATACTGGTTGACCCGTCTGTTGTTGCTGACATCCACCAGTATTTTTCCAGCCAGCAGGTGTTTGATGTCCCAGAGGGAGGAATAGTGCTCTCGGCGAATGGCCAGGAACACGATGTTGGCCTTCCACACTGCGTCCTCGTGATGGGTCACGTCTACCACGTGTGGGAACGACTCGGCCGCTCTCTTGGGCTGACGGCTCCCCACCACCACGCGAAAGCCGCTGCGGAGCAGCCGCAGGGTCAGGCTTTTGGAGAAGTCTCCAGAACCGATGATGCCGACCGTGGGCTTGCCCGATCCCTCTTTGGACCCGTTCTTCAGCCCGTTTGGTAGGAAGCAGACTTTGGTGCTGGCCGGGCTGCTGCCCAGCAGGGAAATAGAGTCCATTTTCAGGCCCGAAGCACCTCGTACTGGATCTTAAGACACTTATGGAATAATGCTTTGTTAAGGGTTAGTTCACCCAAAAATGAAAATTAGCCAGTGTTTTACTCACCCTCAAAGCATCCTAGGTGTATGTGACTTTTTTTCTTTCAGACGAATCCAATTGGAGTTATATTAAAAATTGTTCTGGCCCCTCCAAGCCTTTCAATGGGGGTAAGCGGGTGTTGGTTGTCAACAGTTCAGAAGACGTGAAATAAAGTGCGTGCATCCCGTGAAATAAAGCGCGCGCATCCTTAATAAAACGTCCCTCACACAGCTCCGGGGGGTGAATAAAGGCCTCCTTTAGCGAATCCAAACATTTTTTAAAGATATTAAAAAAGAAAAATTTTAAAAAGATATTTAAGATATAATAAACACTTTTTTCTCACTTCCGCTGACTGTCATACGCGGAAGCCGTTCCGGCGGATGACGTAAGACGTTGAGCGTTGCGTGATAATTGACGAACGCGGAGACAAAACAAAACAAAACGCCGGTCATGAATTAGAAGTACAAAACGAGGATTTGTAAAGAAGAATGTCGGAGGATTTCGATATAAGCCAAGAGGAGACTGGTTTTCCTTTGCTAAAGTAAGGAAACTTTGCTTCCTTTGCTCCTGCATTTCTCAGAGGCGCGCGCACGACGCATACGTACTACGTCATCCGCCTGAACGTCTTCCACGTACCACAGTCAGCGGAAGTGAGAAAAAAGTGTTTATTACGTTTGAAATATGGATATTTATCTTTAAAAAATGCTTGGATTCGCTACAGGAGCCCCCCCCCCACGCACTTTATTTCACGTCTTCTGAACTGTTGACAACCAACACCCGTTTACTCCCATTGAAAGGCTTGGAGGAGCCAGGACAATTTTTAATATAACTCCAATTGGATTCGTCTGAAAGAAGAAAGTCACATACACCTAGGATGCTTTGAGGGTGAGTAAAACACAGGCTAATTTTCATTTTTGGGTGAACTAACCCTTTAAAGGCGATCTCAGATGCCTATTTTGTGCAATTTGGTTAAAATCTCTTTAAACTTGTCAAGAACTAATATTTCACCCCACAATAAAAAATACAAATATATTTTATATATTTTATTTTGAGATGAAATATCACTGGAAACATCCTTTCTGGACATATTTTTACAAAATAAGAAAAAGTAAGTTATTTTTTTGTTTTTAATCATGGTGGTATTTATGTCCTTTATTTTGTAGAAATGTGTCCTGATAGCATGATTTTCATTATTGTATTACACTAATGAGAAACTAATGACAATCATCATTGAGAATAATGACAATTTAAACTCGCAAGTAAACTATCTGGATGTATTATAGCAGGGGTGCCCAACCCTGCTCCTGGCGATCGACTGTCCTGCAAAGTTCAGCTCCAACCCTAATCAAACACACCTGAAGCAACTAATTAGGGTCTTCAAGATCACTTAAATAAAGATCCACAGGTTGGATGCATGTAATGTTTCCTCATAAAAACCTGTTTTAAAATGTAAAAAGGTATCCCAGCAATGAATACAGAATAGAATAGAATAGAATAGAATGTGTAATCAAATTCTGTATTCTTTTAATGTCATGACTTTGAAATCTCAGACAAGCTGTGTGACCTGTTAGAGTATCTAAGGTGATTGTTTGCTGGTATTGATACGATATATTTCATATATCATTCTTTATTCATCAAAGAAGAACAGAAACCATATCTAGTCTATATATTTATATAATATCAGGGGCAGGTTGCTGTGTAAATCACGCATAATGATGGTGGTAGAATAGAGCATGACGCACCCGATGTATATGTAATTGCCAAAAACATCTCAAGGTTATAACGTTACCTGTAATGGAATCTGCCGAGGCACCATCGAGCAAACAGATGAGATGTGTGTGTCCCTCACAGGTGCCTGTGTCCCCGCCCTCTGCTCTGTCCGTTTGATTTGCTCTGACCCACGCTATAGTCAAGAAGGGTCTGTAGTCGCACACGGAGAAACGGCAAATTTCTTCATTGGGCGGCAGCTGTTACTAAATTCTAGCTGCTATTTTCCTCTAGGGGGCGCGTGGAGGCTCAAAAAGAGAATTCTTCATTGAGTCAAATGTAAAAATTTAGAACGCTTTTAATTTCACTGGAATTATTTGTGCACGTAATAGTGTAATCGTTTTAATCTATACATTTCTTTGGTATTGACCCTGACATACAAATGGAAATAAGTCCCAATAATAAATCTTTAATAAACGATTTTGTGAAGCCTTCATTCATTAATCACTAACGAACGTGGTTGGTTCATCCTGCTCGGCGCTGAGAAAAACAACAGTTACCACGTGATAAGTCGTCATGAACAATAATTTAATCCTAAAAAATAAACTGATATTGTTTAACAGCCATTGTATTAAATATACCCAAGAAATTAAGTAGGAGAATGATTATTTAGACCGGTTCGTTTTTGACAATTTATTAATAACTTCCGGGCCGCTATACCTTCTAGTCACCATAAACCAAGCTTCACGATAATCTGCCGTTCTTGTTTGTTCTGTTTCTATGCTCTAACATGTTGGAGTGCGGCAGCATGTCTCTAATCTGCTGTGTGAAGACAGCCTCTGCAGCAGGATGCACCTCTGGGTTGATCTAGGCTGGTAACTCAATATTATAGTTAATAATAAAGCACCATCACTGAGCAAGACATGTTTAAAGGATGTTTATATAAGCCAAGATGCTGATTTTGAAGATGTAGTAGGTAACTAGACTATGTTCGTTTACTTTCATGAAAATGAAACTAATAGATGCTTTTAGAATAGTGTTAATGCACATAAAATAGGCTACTCTTTATCAGTTATACCTTTTAAATATGCAAATTATGCAATATCATATGCACAATTGATAGCGACCCCACAGAAAATGACTTGTTTTTGCTATAACGTGATACATATTTCACAACCTCTTCTCATAACATTGTTTATTTAACTATATTTAAATATTTAATATGCATTTGGGGAAATAAACTAGTTTTGTGCCCGTTTTAATATAGGTTGTTTCATAAAATACCTCAGGAAAAAAAAACAGTCAATTACCAGCAATATAAAATAAATCAAATGGTTATTTAGAAGAAAAAAATAATGAAATAAATTAAATGTTTTTTTTTTTAAATTCAGTTGAGCTTTTTTTCTGACTTCTGGTGAATTGCACATCACAGGTGAACAATCAAAGAGCAAAGCACTGTGACAAAACCCTTTCAGCCAAACACTGATGACATTTTCATGTGAGAAGGATTGAAACAATTCATTAAAATTAAAACCCCTGCTATTATGGGCTGTACAACAGATTACTGGAAAAACCTGATAATAATGACACATTCCACCATCTCAATGCTGGTACACAGAAAGGCCGAAACAGACAGTATACTGGTTTAGGTTTAATTTAAAATATAGATAGATAGATAGATAGATAGATAGATTAGGGACAGTGCAAGTAGACTGACATTTATTGCTTGACTTTGTGTCAAAATCTGTGATACCTTAAAGGGTTAGTTCAGTCAAAAATGAAAATTAGGCTGCGTTTCACTCACCCCCGATGCATCCTAGGTGTATATTCTTTGGCAGGAGTGTGGACCGAGAAAGAGCCAGCAGGAAGAGCATGCTGACGACAACATGTCAATTTCTCCAAAAATAGCGCCTTCACTCTTTCCTCCAGTCCTCCGATGAGTTCACACTGCTGTTTACCCCTTTTCTTCTTCAACTTCTGTGCAACAGCAGGACAGCAGCTTCAGGCCTGCAGATACAGCATGTTGTTCCTGACCATAATCCCATTCTGCTGATTCTCTTCTTCTCTATCAGCCCCACTTCAGATTAAAAACTATGGGACAGAGAGCTTTCTCTCGTGCCGCTCCGAGGTTATGGAATGCGCTTCCTTTAAACATTCGAAGTGCTCCTACACTAAGTACTTTTAAGAAACTGTTGAAAACCCACTTTTTTAAAATTGTCTATTATGATTAAGTTGTATTTACATGTGACATTGTTGTAGCGCTTTGGGTTGAGAAAAGCGCATTATAAATAAAATGTATTATTATTATTATTATTATTATTATAATGCTGAAAGTCACTTACTGTGAGACGGGTAAAGCTGCAGCACATCCTGGAGGAGTGTGTATGGAGGTCAGAGGAATATCATATGATGTTGTTAGGAGGATGTTAGTGCACAGTTTGTGCATTGCATTGGTTTGAGGCCCTGGTAGTGATTATTAAACTGTGTAAAAATGCACTAAAATATTCCAAAAATGTAGAATCAGTTGTATCTGCACATCTACAAAAGATATTTTGAAGAACATTGATGTGTGCTCCATAAATGAAAATTAGTCATACAGTTTTGGAGCAACACGAGTAAACGATGACTGAATTTTCCTGTTTGAATGTTTCTTCCTTACTGTCTTGTCCAGACTGTCCTACAAAAACTCACCAGCTTTGTTTTTCCCAAATCCCTAATGTTTGTTCTAGTTTCTGATCCTCAATTTAAATAGGACCGTTAAGAATATGAGTAATTTTTGTCCTGGGGGGGATGGGGAGGACATCAGGGAAGGAGTGACTTTAATTCTACGTTTGAAAACTCACTTTAAAAAACGTAGTCATTCTTACTTCACACTGAGCTCAGCGTTCACACACCCTGTAGGCCTGTTTCCTTTTTTAGAGTTCAGTTGATGTTCTAATTAAATTGGTCAATTTCCCTTGCAGCCTCACTCACGACCATCCTATGATTCTGTTTCTGTTCTGTAAAGAGCTCTGGAAAACTTTCAGCTCTGACTGAACTAGTTGCAGCTACGAGACTGAGAATAATCATGCGTTTCTCTAACTTGCTCTTTATTGGTATTGTAACATTAGGAACATCTGAATTCTGCTCTGCTGGACCTCTTCATTCACAGTGCAAAGTCGAGTGGTAAAGTACTTTAAAAATGCATTAAAGAATATGAAATCTTTAGCATTAGATTTGCATACAGAATTTAAAGTTATGTTTGAGAAGAAACTTAAATAATGCAAGTGTATTTGTTTATTTTATATTATAAAATGTTTATATATGTATAAATTTATATACTGTTTGTGTATATTTATATTTGTAATATTATAGTTAAGTAAACCATTTCGATATACACTACAGTTCAAAAGTTTGGGGTCAGTAAATTTTTATTCTTTCTTTTTTTGAAAGAAATTAAAACTTTTATTCATGATGTGTTAAATTGTTAAGAAGTGATAGCAAAGATTTATATTGTTAGAAAAGTTCTTTTCTAAAAATGCTGTTCTTTTTGACTTTTTATTCATCAACGAATCCTGAAAAAAAAGTATCGCAGATTCCCAAAAAATATTTGGCAGCACAACTATTGCAAATATTGATAATTCTAATAATAAATCAGACTTTTTATTCATCAACGAATCCTGAAAAAAAAGTATCGCAGATTTCCAAAAAATATTTGGCAGCACAACTATTGCAAATATTGATAATTCTAATAATAAATCAGCATATTAGAATGATTTCTTAAGGATCATGTGACACTGAAGACTGCATTTAGCAAGATTACAGTTTTTTTCTGTATTTTTTTTTATTTATAGTTTTAGCTATAACAGTGATACAGTTGATTGAGAAAACTTTTTTTTTTTTCTTACCTGATCCCAAACTTTTGAACGGTGTATATTAAAAAAAAAAAAAAAAAAAAACAAAAACACAACAAAATTACTAAAACTTTAACTATATAAAATATAAAAATAAAAACTAATTCAAATATTAATCAGCTATAATCGTGTCCATGATACTAACACATGACTCATTTATAAAAAATAAAAAAAAATTATGAGGTTTTGATTAGTTAACCAAAAAGTTATGATTTTTTTTTTTTATCTTAAATCTTTAAGTTTAAACTGTTTTGTTTGTAGAAGTACATTTCCATTCAGAATTTTAGTTGTTTAATCACTATTTGTCTTTGTTCATTTTCCACTATTTAAAATATTTATATGTGGTTATAATGTTTATACAATGTATAATGTATTTAATTTCTAAGTATTCTTATTATGAATTCATTTAAATTTAGATTTTGGAGAAAATACATAGTAATTTTATAGTTTTATAGTAAAATAGTATAGTTCTATAGAATTATAAAGTAGATGTGGAGTTTGGGAAAAGGCAGTTTTTAAGTAGTCAGCGCAATAGCTTCTGTTTCCACTAGATGGCAGCATATATTGTATATAGGTTTAGCTATAACGGTGATACAGTTGATTGAGAACTTGTGTTTGGCTTTTCCCAGGTATTTCAGTCTCCCTTGCAGGAGTGTGTATGAAGCTCTGGTTGCACGAATTAAAAAGTGGAGGACAGTCTCAACCTGTGCCACGGGAGGAGAGAAATGTCTCTACAAGGTGTGTGATTTAATGTAAAGAGATGCGTTTATGTATCATCAGTGTAAACAGAGCCGGATTTACCTCTTATCGTGACATAGGCAAAACAAATTTTTGGGCCTCCCTTCCTTATCAATATATAATATTAGCACCCCAGCAAACAAAAATATTAATCAGTGGAAACTGTTACAGTGTTTTCTATCACAACAAGCGCTTATGTTCAGGGTTACGACCGTTTCTTTTGGTAAATATTATCAGTCAATAAAGATCGAATGTAGTTCTTTCTTTGAGAACGGAGAACCGTTCCATTAATAGGCTCCGGCGTCGTGGCCATACTACTTGTCCACTTTCGGGAGTGCATTATTTCTCTAATAATTTTAATGGCCTGGAGTCACAACCAATAGGCTCCGGCGTCGTGGCCATACCACTTTCGGGAGTGCATTATTTCTCTAATAGTTTTAATGGCCTGGAGTCACAACCACCTCAAGACATTGTTCGGATGATTTATTTCAAGACATCTGTCATGTTTCCGTCCTGAAATCGTGTGTGTGTTGAAGTAATTTCTTACTCACCTCATCCCAAACCTTCCTTTGCAAATTCCAAAATGTAATTTTAGAGCTAATAACAGACTTGCGCTATTGATATGCAGGCTAATGCAGTTATTAGAGAGATAGAGAGATTAAGCGCGTGTGAATAGACCTGCGTCTGTGCGTCCCTCAGCAGCAGCGTCTACTAATAGCGAATCTTTAAGTTGAACTGCTTCAAGAACCTCGCTACTAAGAGATGTCATGTAGCTTTTCATCTGTTAAACTATTTTATTGATAAATTCGCGGGGCAGCGCTGACAAGCATCTCCGCGTGTGTGCATCTGTGTGTGTGCGTCTGAGAATGAGAACCAGAACGGAGAAAGAAAGCGCAATTTCCGTAGCTACATAAAAAGGCGGAAAACATGGAAATAGTTTGTCATTTTTAAACTATTGGTTGTTATATTTGTCTTCTGGGGGTTTTGGTTCTTTACTGTTGTAGATTGCCCATAGTTTAAAAAATATACTGATATATATGAGCGAGCATAGGCATGTGCCTAGAATGCCTATGCATAAATCCGGCCCTGAGTGTAAATGATATGAATATTTTGCTCTTTCTTTTTCTCTTGTAGTTGCAGTCTGCATCTGAGCACTTCATATCAGCCAAACACACAACTCCAGTAAAGAAATACATTGATGACATCAACTTCCGACTCGTCTCCTATGGATTTTTCACACACTGCCATGTATCTGTAAGTGTCTATATACAAACAATCATCTAAATTTGACTTCATTTATATAAGAAAATCACGTTTGACCAAGCAAATAACCTGTTTAAACTTGTTCCTCAGGCGAGAAAGAAAGAGCAATTTCCGTAGCTACATAAAAAGGCGGAAAACATGGAAATAGTTTGTCATTTTTAAACTATCGGTTGTTATATTTGTCTTCTGGGGGTTTTGGTTCTTTACTGTTGTAGATTGCCCATAGTTAAAAAAAAAAAATTATATATCTCTCTCTCTTCATTGTGTTTGATTGAAAAACCATTAATGTAAAGACAAAACCAGCTTTTGAGGTGTATTGTCTGTGTGCAGGAAGTGGACTTACTGAAGCTCCAGGATACAAAGAGATCACCAGTGACTTCCTGTGCACCCAGCGCTCATCTGCTAACTGTACTGTGTACTAGCACGGAAACAAGACTTTTTTATATGCAAATTTTTATATTGAATTTTGTGGCTTTTAATTATGTTTATTAGATTTGAGGGCACGTGTAATCTCCTTAAAATTTACAAAATAAGCTTTTAACCAACATACATATTCCCAGGAACATAACCTGAACTACTGATGACTTATTTTAAGAAATTAATACTTTTATTCAGGAGGGACACATTCATTTGCTCAAGACGTTTATATTGATATAAAATAATTCTGTTTCAAATAAATGCTGTTCTTTTGAAGTGTGTGTGCATCTGTGTGTGTGCGTCTGAGAATGAGAACCAGAACGGAGAAAGAAAGCGCAATTTCCGTAGCTACATAAAAAGGCGGAAAACATGGAAATAGTTTGTCATTTTTAAACTATTGGTTGTTATATTTGTCTTCTGGGGGTTTTGGTTCTTTACTGTTGTAGATTGCCCATAGTTTAAAAAATATACTGATATATATGAGCGAGCATAGGCATGTGCCTAGAATGCCTATGCATAAATCCGGCCCTGAGTGTAAATGATATGAATATTTTGCTCTTTCTTTTTCTCTTGTAGTTGCAGTCTGCATCTGAGCACTTCATATCAGCCAAACACACAACTCCAGTAAAGAAATACATTGATGACATCAACTTCCGACTCGTCTCCTATGGATTTTTCACACACTGCCATGTATCTGTAAGTGTCTATATACAAACAATCATCTAAATTTGACTTCATTTATATAAGAAAATCACGTTTGACCAAGCAAATAACCTGTTTAAACTTGTTCCTCAGGCCATGTCAGTGTCAGAGACCTGGTATGCTGTCACAGATCACGGCACCAACTACTGTAATCTCTACAACTTAATAGAAGGTAAAATAGGTCAAAAGACAAAACAGCAGGCTGCATCTGATTGAAACGACACTAATGTAAAGACAAAACCAGCTTCTGAGGTTTATTGTCTGTGTGCAGGCAGTGGACTTACTGAAGCTCCAGGATACAAAGAGATCACCAGTGACTTCCTGTGCACCCAGCGCTCATCTGCTAACTGTACTGTGTACTAGCACGGAAACAAGACTTTTTTATATGCAAATTTTTATATTGACTTTTGTGGCTTTTAATTATGTTTATTAGATTTGAGGGCACGTGTAATCTCCTTAAAATTTACAAAATAAGCTTTTAACCAACATACATATTCCCAGGAACATAACCTGAACTACTGATGACTTATTTTAAGAAATTAATACTTTTATTCAGGAGGGACACATTCATTTGCTCAAGACGTTTATATTGATATAAAATAATTCTGTTTCAAATAAATGCTGTTCTTTTGAAGTTTTGAAGAATCCTGAAAGAAATATATCAAAAATATTAATCAGCACAACTTTTTCAAACGTTTTGAATGTTTCTTGAGCAGCAAATCAGCTTATTATAAAGATTCCTGAAGGATCGTGTGACACTGAAGACTGCAGTAATGATGCTAAAAATTAAAGGAATAAATTACAGTTTAAAATATATTCAAATAGAAATCAGTTATTTTTAATTGTAATAATATTTCACAATATTACAGTTTTTACTATATTTCTGATCAAATAAATGCAGATATTGGTGAGCATAAGAGACTTCTTTCAAACACACACAAAAAAAGTTTTTTTTCCCCCCTCTGTCCAATCAAATGCTCTGTAGAAGGAGAGTGTCCCGCCCTCTAGCAAAAGCAAAAGCTTCAATATGTCTTATTTTAGGAAATACAAAAAAAGAAACTGTACTTATCAAGGTGTTTTTTAAGCTGGCTTCCATTATGTATTAACTGCATAAGAACTTAATAGTTTAAAAATAAAACGTATAGTTCTAAAGTTGTTGCTATTGTGTAACTCTTCTAAAAAATAAAAAAAAAGACTTATTCTGTTTTATTCTTTGCTTGAGTTTTGTGCTCCTGCTCTGTATTTTCCTCCTCGGTCAATACGGATGAGGGTGACATTTCATATGCTGTCCTTAGAACAATGTTTGGAGACAAATATAGAAGTTCTCAATGGTGTTAGGCTCAGTGTTCTGCACGGACATTTTCTCTCTAAGGGCAGCAATATGCTCCGGTGGGTGCAGCCATCCATCATATATGTCTTGCACTCATCACTGAAGTCCTTCTGGTTGATGCCATCTGTCTTTGTCTGCTGCAGTGGCGCTCTGTCACCAGAAGAGGGAACTGTTTGCAAGTGTTTTTTTAGTACTGTCGGTGCAACGTTTTCATTAGATAAATAATATCTAAAAAATTAATTAAATTATATATTTTTAATGGTTTTCATTTTCTTCACTATCATAACTAATATTTTACATAGCATTTTTTGAAGCATATTAATTTTTTTTTTTTCAAACAAGCATATTTTTGTTTTCTCAACCTAGTATTATTTTTGGTTATTTTGATTATTAATAAAACTGTGACTTCCCACATCAATACTAGTGGTCAAAAATGTAACCCATATATTCAACATTCAAGGTTGACCAAAGGTAAAATATGAGGTTAACACTATAGTACAGCAGTGATGAGAGTTCATGGAAGAGATTGGACAGTCTCTTGAGTGAAAGACTGAAATGGTCGCTCTCAGGTGTGAGAAGTTTAAGTAGCTGAAAGAAGAAAGGTACTCCATTACAGCCCAGAATATTGCAGAGATTTTTCACATTCACTGAACCATTACTGTAGACTGAGAGACACAGTATTAAATAATGTCACACTGGAACCCACACAAACCTTTTATAAAACTGCAGGATCTGTTGATCTGCGCAATGCTGTGCCTGTAAACAAGAGATATAAAATTAGGGAAAACAGCGGATTTAGCTCAAGTTAACGTTTCTTTGAAGCTAGATCAAGTTTATTTAATTATATCTCTGTCATTTTTGCTTACTGTCAGTTTCTCTTTTCCTACTGTAATTTCTACACTGGGAGCATTTTGAATCTCTCTCAGAACCGAGTTAGCTGACTCCAGCCCTCAACATTACGAAGTATATCATTGATGAAAGGGTGCACAACCCTTTCAAAACCAATTAAAGAGGCCTTAGCCCGCAGGGGTGGTGAGGGAAGGGCTGACAGGAGACCACAGAGGAACTCAGAGAGGTAATCAGTGCCTTGCTTTTGAACAATATTGAAAAGCACAACAGTATCGCACAATAAATCACATTGAGCGGTGCAGGTTTTCAAGGACAAACAGGTCGTCTCCTTAAATACACCTTGTGACATGTTCACCTTTCTGTCTGCTGTCAGATTGTTTACTTATTTACAGTGTGTGTCAATAGCAGCCTGTCGCTAGTTATTAAAGCATGGAATTCGGTGACGTTATTTTATTGATTAAATACCACTGGAGCACTGACAAACACTACAACATTAGATTTTCCTTGACAATTTTTTAGTGATAAAATTGCACGTGTGTATTTTCGGCCAGTTGGTGAGAATTCCAACCCAGAGATGTCCGATTCGCAAATGACTCACTGTTTTGAGTCAATTCTGTTCAATTGAACAAAGCAATCTGAATCAGTTTGCAATTCAGTCTAAATCTTGAAACTGCAGTTTAAAGAATTGTTCCACCCAAAAAAATATAAAAATGCTCAGGCTTATGATACATGGGGCAACTTTTTGAGCAATTTTGCCGGGCATCTTTTTTTGAGCAATGTTGTTTGGGCACTTTTCCATTGAGAATGGGTAACAAATTTCTATATGGATACTTTAAATCGGTCATGGGCCCTGTGTCTCACCTGGTTGCCCGTTGACGGAAAATTTGCCCAAATTTACCCAGCAACATTGCTCAAAAAGTTGCCCCGTGTATCATCAGCCTTACAGTACATGAAAGCCAATTACAAACTTATGAAGCAAAAAAGTATTAAATGCTTTAAAATATAAACAATTACAACTTTAATGTGACATTTTACATTAAATGTGCAAAAAGGATGAATTAAAAGACATTTTTGCAGAACTGGCATCTCTGATTTCTCCAACCAAGTTTCAACATAGAGGAAACGTTATGATTTCAACCGAATGGGTCAGTGGTACATGTTGAGTCAACCTTATTTCAATGTTGAATGGATGTTTTATTTTGGACCTAATAACGTTCCGATTAACCAACCAAATAGTGAATGTTGACTAAACAATGAAAATTGATTGGCAACTGATACTTACCTTTACAACTAAAAATAGACATTGAATTGACGTCTGCTTGCTATTGACTTGAATTATTTGAAGTGCCATATGTAAAAAATAGTGTACATGGATATGGTAGTCATTATATATTTAATTTTCTATGACAAAATATACCATCACTACCACTTTTTTAAATTATAAAACATGTTTTGTTTTTGATTTTTTTTAATTACTTTAATTTTTTATATTTAAAAAATATGAAGTTGTTTAAACAGAGCTAAATTTGTCTTGATTTGTGTGAGTAGTTTGCCCAACATTGCATATTCATTGAAAATATATTAAAGTGGTTTTCTGGTATAAACATATCCCTACTCTTAAAGTAAAAGAGAAGAATATCTGCATAATTAAAATTAATGTAACAGTAATTTTGCATTTAAATTTACATCTATATTTCTAGTCAATGCCTATGTGACAGTGCAATGTTGCAGGTGTCCAAACACTGAACCTTGTGGCACCCCAGTGCTGAGAGTACAGGCTGAAGTGAGTCAGTCTTTCCAGCTGACTAGTTACGACCTGTTACCCAGGTAAGACTCCAAGACATTGAAGTTGCACCTGAGGCACACCTATGAGTTTTGTTATTGATGATGTTCAGGTTCTTTTTACGTGACGTAGTGAATATCACCCCACGTCTTTACCACACCACTTTTGCCCTCCAATTTGGCCTTCTCCTACTTACACTTTATAATATTATCATCTGAAAATCTCTCCTGCACAATCAGACCTGCAGATGTCATTATACTATCAGCACAGATTAAATTCTACTAGCATCATGGAGTGGCATGCATATCCCGAGGGCACATAGGCATAGAGCACTACCTGACAGCATTAGGCCTGTCACCAGCACCCCTCTGACATCTCTTCCCCCTCACTAGGCCTGTCATCACTAATCTTGTCCCCTTCTCACAGGAAAAAATCACAGGGAGAAACCCAATGTGCTCTCTGATTGGGATGTGTGAACTCGGAATGGAGACCATTAATCTGTTGCACCCAAGGTCCCCTCAATTTAAGATAAGTTGGTTTACTTTTTCTTTATTTTGTCATAAATCAGTTGCTGACCATTTGCCAGTTTTTAGCTTTTTATTCTATTGCTTTATTATTGTTGCAATATTTATTTTGTGCTGCTTTATTTGAAGGTATTTATATTTTATTTATTTATTTATTTATGTATTTTTTTTAAACAAAATGTATTTGAAAAAAAAAAAACAAGGTTGAAAGGTTGAAATTATGAGATACTATGTCATAATTATGACATAAAAAGCTAAATTAGGATAAACAAAAACATAACAATTACATAAAAAGTCAAAATTATGAGATACTACATCATAATTATGACAAAAAGCAAAATTATGAGATACTAAGTCGTAATATTACTAACATAAAAACGTGAAATTATGAGATATGTCAATTATGACATAACAAGCACAATTAGGAGATACTAAGTCATATAATAATAATAATAAAAAAGTTGAAACTATGTGATACTAAGTCATTATGACAAAAAATTTTTTAATTAAATACGAAAGCATAATAATGACAAAATGTTGAAATTATACTAAGATATATATTAATATATAGGTCAGTTATGAGATGAAAAATCTAAATTATGAGATCAAAAGTCTTTACTAACATAAGAATCATAAAGTCTGTTTTATGTCACCAATGAACTTTTCATGTCATTGTGGTGACTTTTTATCTCAATTTTTACTTTTTATGTTAATTTCGACTTTTTTTATGTTAATTTCGACTATCTTGTAAATTTGACTCTTTGTCTCATAATTATGAGTACATCATAATTTTGGCTTTTTATCTCATAATTTTGACGTTTTATCGCATAATTATGACGTGTGTCAATTTTGCTTTATCTCATAACTTTGACTTTACATGATTTATTTTATTTATTTATTTACTGAAATGTGCTTCCATAATATTTGGTTAAGTTGGAAAACTGTAAAAAAAAAGAAAAAAGGGGGGTAGCAAGCCAGATTAAAAATTTAAACCAATTACCACAGCTGAATGTGTCAGATCATATGCACAAACGCTAGGCCACTAATTTATAGATTTAAATAAGACCAAGTAAAATGGTTTAAACCCCCTTACTCTTTCATAGTAAAAGCCTGAGGTCTGTCCTTTGCCACTGATTCATGCGAGTGAAGCATCAGTAAAATGTCTTTGCCTTTTCATCTCTTTATGAGGTTCTGCACAAATCAGCCTCCATTAGAATGCTCAACAGGTTGTCTATTTAAAGCATCCAGTAACTCATTTGCAGGGGTGGTTTGCCTGTGATATTATTTTCCTTTTAGATTCTCGGTGCATTAATGAAATCCTCACTCACATGATTTCATTTGGCCTGTGCGTTAATGGCAGAGGAAGTAATAATTACATTCAAATATTAATTTGGGCCCGGAGACAGAACCATGAATCATTAGTGCTCACTATGTCGAACACAAGCTCCTCTCCCTTTTCTTTTCCCAGTCTCTGACCAGATGAATTAAAATGAAAAATAATTGCAATTCCCTTGCAGAGGGCGTTTAAAAAAACACTTTTGGTAGAATTGGTTGAGCGAAGAGGGCGAGTGATGAGACTCATTTGTTATGCGGTGTTCTGAACACGCTCAAGCGTAATGACGACGAAGAGAGACAGAGATCAAGGACGATGTCGGGACTGTAGTAATGGCTGTGTGATAATCGCCATGGGGATGGAGCTATAGGACTCAAATGTGTCCTCTGTTTGAGAGGTCCGGTGATGTTAAGAGGGTGGGTGAGTTAGAGTGAGATTTTGGGAAAAAATTATAAGAGGAGGAATGTTTTATTGCTCAGACGTTGCTCATTTATTATGTCATAAATTTAAACTTCAGGAGCCTTAACGGAGTTCAATTGTTTCATTTGAGCATCAAATTTGTCTCATGTTTCTACAGTTAAAATAAATGAAGATAACATATCTGAGGTGAATTTATCTTTTAAGAACAGTCTTTTTATTGCAGTTTTGGGGGGTTTCATTAAATTTGAGCACAGTTTGATATATTTTTGAGGTCTTCTCTATCTTTTTTTCAAATTTTTTTTATAGCACTATAGCATATTTTATAGTTATAGTGTTTAATAATCCTCAAAAACAGACACTTATGTTCAAGATACAATCTATGAAAAAGTCTTAATATCTTACTTTTTTACTTGCTTTCTAATAATCCTCAAAAATATACAGATTTTTTGTTTTATTAAGAGAATATATATATATAGAGAGAGAGAGAGAGAGAGTGAGCAAGCAACACCATAGAGAAAGCAAAGCCAGTTGGGAAAATGAAAAAAAAAAAATACTATGGAAGTCAATGGGGACCAGCAATTGTTTGGTTAGCCACATTTTATGTTCAACAGAAAAAAGAAACTCATACAGGTTTGAAACAACTTGGTGAGTAAATGATAACAATTTTCTTTCTTTTTGGCTGAACTATTCCTTTAATTCATGCAGAAATACAATTTATGAGCAATCGCCAATGTGCCCTTAAGCAAGGCACTTAAAACCAGGTTTCTCCAGTGCAATCGTTTCATTTGTTAAGTGTATTGTAAATTACCTTGGATTAAAATGTGACTGCTGTATGACTACTTATGTTCCACTTACAAACACATGTGTCACTGCTTAAAGAGAATGCAAAGCCACTCGACAGCATTCCAACAGTTGCTTCAGCTTTAAACACATACTTGAGCTGAATCTGTTCAACACAACTCAGGTTCTTTAAAGAGCCCTCGTCCTAATTACTTTACTGTTTGCAATGCCATGGGATAAATCTATAACCTGGCCTCCCCAACAAAGAACAGCAGCCAATTACTGATAAATGTGTTTTCAGTACAACACCGTAAACAAGTCTGAAGTGAGCATCTAATTGTGCGGGAGGACAGGACCTTCGCTGTGCCATTTAATTTAATGAAAAATAACCATTACGACCATATCCACCAAATGCTCAGGGCGGATCACTCCAGGTTGTTTTCGAATGTCCTTTCATTTATTTATTTATTTATTTAGTGCTTGCTTATTCTTTTAGAATTTACCTGATTATTAATTTCGATAATTGTGAATAGGCGATTTTACTGACTGCCTCTCAGTTTATCTCTCTTTCTCCTCAGGTCATCTCTTCATCATTCTCTCATGTCTTTGTCCATCACAGTGGACCGTGGAGCTGATATCCTTCTTTTGTCAACATTTCTTGCTGGTGTTTAATTTAATTTGTTATATATATATATATATATATATGAGAATGGTTGTATGTATTTTGGTTGTATGGTCAATACCTTACCAATTTTTACCTGGGGTGAATTCCAAACTGCATTTTTTTTGATATTACCACTGTCTCACATACTATTATTTGACTTTTTTTATTACAGTTTCTAGCCATGCAGCCTTTCTCTCTGGTTGTATTTCAGCTGTACCTTTTATAGTCTGAAAAAATTAATTAAGTTAAAATCACTGAATTAAAAATGAAAATACATTTTAAAAAATGACTACATTTTAACTGTTAGAAGAAACACACTAACTCATCTGAGCAGGGGCGGATTGGCCATCTGGCAATTCTGGCAAATGCCAGAGGGGCCGGACCATTTTGTTTAATATGGGCCGGTCAGATTTTTTCTAAATATATATAAATAAAATTGTTTTTACGGGCCAACAGCGCATAGGACGGGTTTTTATCGCTTGCACAATTTATCTATGGTTATAGTAATAATAATGTTAATAATAAATAAATGTTAA
>NW_015666183.1:24620-25266 GCF_001515625.1 Sinocyclocheilus rhinocerous
TTGCTCAGAGATGCAAAACAGTGCTGTCAAAACAGTTTGGAACTATTTTAGTTGGCAAAATTGAGCAAAAACAAGCAATATTATGTCTAAAATGTAAGTCACTTATTGCTTTACTGAACTTGTATAAAATTATTATTAAATGTGTTCATGCTGATATCTGCAGAAAAACGGTACTCTTTGTGTGATACAGATTAAGTTCACTATATTAAATTATATAAATATAAAAAGCCGTATAAAATATTTTTGCCGTCTACAATTTAGAATGCCTGGAATTTTGAGTTTTAATAGACTAATAAATCATTGTGCGTGCACTCTGTGTGATTTGGTGATATAGCCTACTTGATAATGTCAGATCACACATCATACAACAACACTTACCATATTATCGCTGACGATACTGTATCGCACACCCCAGACTCGATTTGAATGGAAAATGAATCATCTGCGGTTGTTTGCGCACTTGTTTGCACATGAGTCTAGCTTGCAAACGCCAGACCACTGATTCGTCAAACCTGCTTTCCTGCAGTCTGTGTTCTTCTGACTTCTGACTATTTTGTAGTAAGTAATGAATATGCTTCGGGGAAATGTATCGGAGTAAAAGTATACATTTTAATTAGGAAATGTAGTGGAGTAAAAGTAAAAGTTG
>NW_015666183.1:25327-37349 GCF_001515625.1 Sinocyclocheilus rhinocerous
CCCATTATGGGAAGCGCTACAGACAGGGGAATCAGATCAGGAACAGGAGGGCTAGAGTGAATGGATTTGGGGATACCAGCTGCGACTGCTGACACCAGCGGTGGATCCTCCACGCTGGATGCCAGTCTGGGATGCTGAAGACCTTACCTCGAAGATCTTAGTGCAACAAACGGGAAGTGACGAGACTCTGGACGATCAGCTGTGACGTGACGAGACTCTAGACGATCAGCTGTGACGTGACGAGACTCTGGAAGATCAGCTGTGATGTGATGTGACTCTGGACGAACAGCTGTGATGTGACGTGACTCTGGACGAACAGCTGAGACGTGACTTGACTCGTGACGATCAGCTGTGACTTGACTTGACTCATGACGATCAGCTGTGACTTGACTTGACTCATGGATGGCAGCTGTGACATGACGGAGCGTTGTTGTGGCCACCATTTTGTGAATGGGCTCTGCTGTCACCACCATTATGTAAGGGCGCTCCGGTGCGGCCGCCATTTCACAAGCGGGTTGAATCATCCAAGATACACAGGCAGAAGATCAGACAACAAGGCAACACGAAATGACTAGATTTAGACTAGAACTAGAAACGGAAACTAGGAATGGCTCCGTAATGTAGCTATGGCTAGAAGAGATCCACATAATCTTATGATATACGCTAAACAATACTCGGCAGTGAGAGAGGAAGTCCATGGCTTATAAAGCGTGTCTCATTGGATGCAGTTGTGTGTGTGTAATCAGTGCACTGGATGATGGGAAATGCATTCCAGGGTGATGTGTAACAGTCTGTGTGGTGTGAGAGTCAATGTAATGGGAGAGCGACCTCTGGTGGCAATCAGCCGGAAGGCCACGGACCAGATTCGTGACAATTAGTGCTGTCCAACGATTAATCGCGATGTGTGTGTATTTATATATACATAATAAATATACACAGAAAATAGACATATTTGACAGCACTATTTTGACAGCACTGTCTGTCTGTCTGTATATACTGTATATATATATATATATATGCACAAATAATTACATAAATAATTATCTATTTCAAATTACAGCTTTGTTTCTTTTAACACTACACATGCATTTTAAGTTAACAGGATAAAATAAGACACAAACAGACTACATTTTTTATATTTTTTATTTTCCAAAGCAATCTTAACAGCTATAAACATGAATTCTGCTGTCACAAAAAGTAATTTTACAATTTAACATAGTGGCAGTGATGTATGTCTTCATATGTGTACAAAACACATGCACAGATGAGCCTGTAAGGCCCTGCGCCCTTTATAGCGCTCTGCCCCGGGACACACTGACGCTCGCTTTCACTCTCCCCTGGTCTGTAATGAAGAGACACAGAGCGAACCATAATCCTTTACAGTGCTTTGTAAAAACCCTCGACCACAAACAAACCCCTGCTCCTGATTGAAGTGATGCATTATATAATAAGAAATTGATGCCAAAGATCACATTGAGAATGACAAAGCCGCTGCGGTGCCCTTCAAATAACCCCATAACCCATTAAATTTCTTTACTTCTCCCTCTCTTTCTCGCGCGGTCGTTCTCTCTGTTAATCTAAGGTGAGTTATGAAGTCACTCTCTTTGCACCCCGAGCCCTATATAGGCAAACGGATGTTGTATCAGTGCTTTAAGTACAGGTCGGGAGGATAGACAGGAAGAGATGAAATAAAGAATAAAAATGAGCGCCGAGGAACTGTCATTTTTCAGGCCTCGACTCAGACCTGGGAGAAAAGGGCCAGTTAGATTTATGGGACCCCCGTTAAGACCGAGCAAGGCGATGGGAGAGATGGAGAGAGAGATCAGCGCTTGACATTTATTGGTGCAAGGGGAGATGGGCCGAGCTGTCAGGCATTGGGCGGCTCCACGGCCCAGTTTGAAGGTTATGTGAAGTCCCACTCATTAAGAGACAGACCCACTGACAGGAAGCTAATTCTCTGTGGGCAGCCCCCTATCTCAGACCGAGAAAAAGCATTGTCCCTCATTGGTGGCGGGAGAAAAAGAGAGAAAGAGAGCGAGGGAGGTTTATTAAGACATAAAAGAGAGTTCTCAGGCCTGCCATTAGCGCTTCATTCTGTCAGCTGTGTGGCTGTAACCGCTGATCAGAATAGACACTCGGTTCAGGAAATCTTTAAAATCGGACTCTTAAATTTAAGGCATTTCAGCTTTTTTTTCAGAGGAAGCCAGAGCATTCACACGGGACCAATCAGTTAGATCAATTAGCGGTGGTTGCTAAGTCAAGCATGCAGTACCAATCTAAGGAATTTTAGAAAAAGAAATAAATACTTTAATTCAGCAGGATGTATGAAATAGATCAAAAGTGACAAAGACGTTAATAATGTTGCAAAAAATTTCTACTTCAAATAAATTCTGTTCTTTTGCACTTTCGTTCAAATAGAAAACAGTTCTTTTAAGTAATGGTTCTTTTAAATTATATTTCACAATAATACAACATTTTGAACAAATACACTTTATTTCAAAAACACTCAAAATTTTGCTTAAAAATACCAAACCTTTGTGCTATTTTTCTAACCTATTGGACTACTTCAAAAAAAAAATAATAATCATTTTCAGTAATCTTTTACTGAGAAATGGGGAAAAAATCCCCCTTATAATTTACTGTCCAAACCATTGCCAGAAGTCCCTCTGTATCACATCACATTTCATTTTATTTAAATACTTATGCTTCCTTTTAATTTTTAATACTTATGCTTCCTTTAACATTTATGCTCTTTAGGTTGTTTTTTGTTACATTTTACATATTTTATTAACATTTATTGCAGTTTTTCAATATTGTGTTACTTTGATGGTCTTTTGTGTTTGTGAGAATTGTGCTCCGTTTGCACAGTTTGTATATTAGACATGGTTCATGGTAAGTTCAGTTTTTATTATTATATGAAAGCCCTGTATTGTAATGTTGGTTAGCAGTACATTTTGTAGTACAAAGCTCCACTCTTCAGAACACCACTTTCTTCTTCTTCTTAAAAAAAAAATCATTTTAAATCCTTATTTCGTAATGTCAGTACAGATTCAGATATAAAACCTCACATCCTGCCTCAGACATTATGATACATGTGAACAGGTGGAACACAAGTAACAATAAGCCATCAATTATTCATGATCAATAACCCAACAGCCTACCAGACGTGACCTTTATTTGGTGGATGGCCAGTGTAGCTTGTCAGCCCTCATTACTTTCTCACAAACTCTCTGTCAGTATAACAACAGACAAATGGCATCTTCAAATAATCAAACTGTACTCTACAATTCTCCAGTATTACCAAGAGAAAAATATGCAACATCAACATACAGCATTGGACAAATGAAAGGCCGATTCATTGGCCTGAGAGAAATATTGTATGTGACATGGACACATAATAAAAAAAAAATAACATAGAATAGCTCTCAGTGCATCCAGCTGGACATAGATTGAGGAAACTGTGACCTTTAGGAGCAGGAAAACAAAGTTAGTCATCCGAGTTTATTGTACGGTCAGTCCTGATGACTGATGTGATGTCATTATGGCACATTTTTCATGAGTCTGAATCTAAAGCCGATCAGAGGGATGGACAGACCTTCAAGGGAAAGTCCACCGATAAATGCAAGGTCCCATCGACTTCCATTCCTTATGGAACTGTTTGGTTACCAACATTCCTCTATCCATAATATTACTTTCTCCAGTGAAAAAGTTGATGCCATCTGAATCAGGAGACAATTATTTCAGTCCAAAATCATTCAAAACAAATATGTTGGATTTCAATGTGAGGGAGACAACAGGAGAGGGACTTTTTCACTGGTAGAAAAGTTATAATGAATCATTGACTCGTATTTTGGCCAGACATGATGGTTTATAGTTCAAATGCCTTGCTGGGTATAGTAACTGATGTAATATAGATTATGAAATCAGATTCCAAAAATCAAGCATTATCATTTTATAATGCTCATTATCAGATTGCAGTTACTTTTTATGGATTACATGATTACATATTATTCACACAATGGCAGTAAAGGATTCATAATTTATTGATTCTGTCTAATTTTTCGTTGTTCTATTTAAAAATGTTCTGTGTCATACCATTAGACTATATTCACAGTATAGAATGGTCATGTAAATGCCATATAAATAAATTTGCTAACCATGCTTCTGAATTTTGATGAAAATAGCATTAACATTGATTCTGGAAGTCTGGGCAAAAATATTTAAAACCTGAAAGACTTTGGGTGTGACCGCATAAACACATTTCATTACACCAAATACACAAAATAATGTTCTTTTTAGCAGCATCATATGACCCCTTTAAGTAATGGTTCTTTTAAATTATATTTCACAATAATACAACATTTTGAACAAATACACTTTATTTCAAAAACACTCAAAATTTTGCTTAAAAATACCAAACCTTTGTGCTATTTTTCTAACCTATTGGACTACTTCAAAAAAAAAATAATAATCATTTTCAGTAATCTTTTACTGAGAAATGGGGAAAAAATCCCCCTTATAATTTACTGTCCAAACCATTGCCAGAAGTCCCTCTGTATCACATCACATTTCATTTTATTTAAATACTTATGCTTCCTTTTAATTTTTAATACTTATGCTTCCTTTAACATTTATGCTCTTTAGGTTGTTTTTTGTTACATTTTACATATTTTATTAACATTTATTGCAGTTTTTCAATATTGTGTTACTTTGATGGTCTTTTGTGTTTGTGAGAATTGTGCTCCGTTTGCACAGTTTGTATATTAGACATGGTTCATGGTAAGTTCAGTTTTTATTATTATATGAAAGCCCTGTATTGTAATGTTGGTTAGCAGTACATTTTGTAGTACAAAGCTCCACTCTTCAGAACACCACTTTCTTCTTCTTCTTAAAAAAAAAATCATTTTAAATCCTTATTTCGTAATGTCAGTACAGATTCAGATATAAAACCTCACATCCTGCCTCAGACATTATGATACATGTGAACAGGTGGAACACAAGTAACAATAAGCCATCAATTATTCATGATCAATAACCCAACAGCCTACCAGACGTGACCTTTATTTGGTGGATGGCCAGTGTAGCTTGTCAGCCCTCATTACTTTCTCACAAACTCTCTGTCAGTATAACAACAGACAAATGGCATCTTCAAATAATCAAACTGTACTCTACAATTCTCCAGTATTACCAAGAGAAAAATATGCAACATCAACATACAGCATTGGACAAATGAAAGGCCGATTCATTGGCCTGAGAGAAATATTGTATGTGACATGGACACATAATAAAAAAAAAATAACATAGAATAGCTCTCAGTGCATCCAGCTGGACATAGATTGAGGACACTGTGACCTCTAGGAGCAGGAAAACAAAGTTAGTCATCCGAGTTTATTGTACGGTCAGTCCTGATGACTGATGTGATGTCATTATGGCACATTTTTCATGAGTCTGAATCTAAAGCCGATCAGAGGGATGGACAGATCTTCAAGGGAAAGTCCACCGATAAATGCAAGGTCCCATCGACTTCCATTCCTTATGGAACTGTTTGGTTACCAACATTCCTCTATCCATAATATTACTTTCTCCAGTGAAAAAGTTGATGCCATCTGAATCAGGAGACAATTATTTCAGTCCAAAATCATTCAAAACAAATATGTTGGATTTCAATGTGAGGGAGACAACAGGAGAGGGACTTTTTCACTGGTAGAAAAGTTATAATGAATCATTGACTCGTATTTTGGCCAGACATGATGGTTTATAGTTCAAATGCCTTGCTGGGTATAGTAACTGATGTAATATAGATTATGAAATCAGATTCCAAAAATCAAGCATTATCATTTTATAATGCTCATTATCAGATTGCAGTTACTTTTTATGGATTACATGATTACATATTATTCACACAATGGCAGTAAAGGATTCATAATTTATTGATTCTGTCTAATTTTTCGTTGTTCTATTTAAAAATGTTCTGTGTCATACCATTAGACTATATTCACAGTATAGAATGGTCATGTAAATGCCATATAAATAAATTTGCTAACCATGCTTCTGAATTTTGATGAAAATAGCATTAACATTGATTCTGGAAGTCTGGGCAAAAATATTTAAAACCTGAAAGACTTTGGGTGTGTACTGTCATTGCTGTTTTTTATGTTTATTAATGTTTGTTTATAATGCAGGGATTCCCAAATGTTTTTGTCAGCCAAACCCCTTTGTATGACGTTGATATAAAAAAAATTGAATATATTTTCTTTCTCTTTGCTTTTTTATATCAATATGGTATGTTTAATGGTAAGTTTAAGTCAGATTTAAAAAAGTAATCAAAAAATTAGTCAGAATATATTACCTAAAATTACAACCTAGATTAGATTACTAACTACAGTTTTCATCATGTAATCTGTAATCACTAGTAGACTACGATTTGTAAGTAATCTACCCAGCTCTGATGATGGATTTGTTTCTTACAAACACTTCACAAGACATTAACTGATGGCCTGGAGTCATGTGGATTACTTGTGGATTATTGTGATGTTTTTATCAGCTGTTTGGACTCTCATTCTGACGGCACCCATTCACTGCAGAGGAGCCATTGGTGAGCACGTGATGTGATACTAAATTTCTCCAAATCTGTTTCGATGAACAAACAAACTCATCTATATCTTGGATGTTGTATGGGTGAGTAAATTTCCAACAAAAAAATTAAATTTTTGAGTGAGCTATTCCTTTAATGACTGACTTTGATCCCAGCCACACACACACACACTTTTCTGCATGCTGGTTTATTGTTGTGGTGTCATTGATTTTAGATGTATCTGCCCTTAAAAATCACAGAAAGCAAACTGTGGTTGGTTGCTTTGGCGACGGCCCCTACTGATATTAATTGGGCAAATTTATATAACATTTCAATTTTCAACAATACCCTTGCTCTAGTCTAAACTTTCATACTTTTATAATGAAGGCTTGACAAACCATCAAGAACAGCTGAATGAATCATGATGAAAATGAACATGTCTGATTTTTAATTCAGTTGTTTTGTCTCAGCAGTGCACATGTGAAGTTCACCATTTTCTGAGCTCTCTAAAAGCAATGCTGTTCTCCAGCAGATCTGGGTGGCTTTGTCCCTGTTCGTCAGCCGCAGAGAGTCCACGGAGGAGGAACAATGGGCCATTGATTTAAGGTAGGCTGACTCTACACACTGCTATTCCGATGCGGTCTAACCGAGGCGATTTGTCACCAAAAAGGTCATAAATCACAAAGTGCCAGGAGAGATTGGGCAGTTCGGCTCATCCACCTAGAGGAGCTGTTCACCCACCAGGACAAGCTTGGATCAATTCTGGGGACGAAAAGTCAGTATTAAAGCTTCATAAAATCCTTGCAAAGCCTCTCAATGTACATATCACAGCCTTACGCGAATAGGACATTTATATCAGATCTATCTATCTATCTATCTATCTATCTATCTGTCTGTCTGTCTGTCTGTCTGTCTATCTCTCTTGTCTGTCTGTCTATCTATCTATCTCTCTGTCTGTCTGTCTGTCTATCTATCTATCTATCTATCTATCCATCTCTCTGTCTGTCTGTCTGTCTATCTGTCTGTCTGTCTATCTATATATCTTTGTCCATGTGACCTATGAACCTTCAAACTTCAAAGCGTCAAAGTTCAAAACCTTTCAAAAAGTTTTTAATTAACTGAATTTTAGTTTTTTAATTTTACTTTTTATTTCTGATTTCTTGCATATCGATTTAAATTGCAGTTTGCATGCTGTTTCTTACCTAAATTCCAGTGTTTTTTTTTATTACAGTTTTTCTCAATTGCTTTGGCACATTTTTCGAAACGGTCTTAACATTCTCTAAACTGTGAGTGCAAATGTCACAACTGTTTGCTGGAACTTCAGAACTTTATTGCATGTCTGCAAAATGTAGTTACTCACCCAAAACATTTCATTCATGCTTCAAAACCTAGTTATCGTGTCAGTAATTTGGCCAAGGCCACCAAAATATAAAGTATTTTTGTCATCGTGTGAGCCACACTGGTCAAAATGTTTAGTTGTTTTTTCACCATGACAGTCAACCATGGAAATGAAGGTTTTATAAAAAATCTGATATTTGTTGAGAAGAGTCAATAATACATAGAAAAAAGTATATGAACATTTGTATTTATACAGTACATTTATTTTTGTACGAATGTATTACATGTAAAGTGAAATCTTGCTTGTCCAATTACTGTACATTTCATATTTCTTATGTTACCACAAATACACAAAAATACTTATTTTGAATACTTCAAAAATTATTCTTGGTGGACATCCTGTCGCTCTTGTTGGTCAGGCCAAAGATTTTCATCAACATCACATCTGATGTTTTCCATTGCCATGCACCGGGGAAAAAATCTCCTTGAATGCCGCACCCATCCCCTGCAATGATCAGCTGTGATGTCCTCACATGCAGCATTCATGGCATCCAACAGAGACATCTGATCTTGTGGTCTATGATCATATACTTTCCACCTCCATGCTGAAAAAAACTCTTCTATTGGATTTAGGAATGGAGAGTATGGTGGAAGGAACTCCACTGTTATCCTTTCATGTGCAGCATGGAAGCTGACATTATCCCAGACAGGTAGTGATTGTGCTGTGGGCAATCTACATATATATGCTCCCAAACTTGATTGGTTAAATGGTTGAATGGTTGATTCAAATTGTATTGCAATTAGAGGTCATTTGCCAATTTAGCAGACATTACAAACAATGTCAATGTCAGATATTTATGGAATATACATGCGTGTATACCAAATTTTCATAATTGAATGGATCGTTTTGAATGTGATGGCTTACACGATGAAAAATTATTGAGAAGTTGTGAAGAGTTTGACAGTTTAAGTGAGAATCGGCTCATCAGTTTTGATCAACAAGCCATATGCAATTAGTTGTTGTGCAAACTGCAGACAATTGTACTTACTGTTTGCACACATGTGCCAAAGCATTTGCAATTTGCTCAAATCAATAAGAAATTCCAATCTGATGTGAACAAGAAGCTAATTGTTCAGAGATCTGAACTTATTGTTTCAGGAAAAAAAATTTCATTCAAGAATTGAGCCAACGCAATTGAGAAAAACTGTATTATTTATATACTGTTTACTCATATTTTGAATAAGCTTTTATGTTATATTTTCATTTCATTTATTTCAATTCTAGTAATTTGTTATGTGCTTTTGTCATTTGCATTATTCTGTTGTTTATATTTCTATATGTACCTGTAGCTTTAATTTATTTCAGTTATAGTAATTTGTTTCTTAAACCTATTTTATTTCAGTTATTTTCCAAGACAAGAAGACAAATTATTGTGTGTTTTGTTTTTTCAATTAAATCAGATTGTATCCATACTAAATAATCAGTTTTTTGGATAACACAAAAATGTGTTTTACACACTTTAAAATTCTATCAATAGTATAATTCATTATTCTGTCATCATTAGATGTCTGATATCACACCGGCCTTGGAGAGATAGGAAGCGACATCATAGTTCACATCTACCACAGCGGTCCATTATGTGCGATTTTCTAATGCCAGACCCTAAAAGCGCTCGGATCCAAAGCTCTGGGCTCTTTGTACAGTCCTGAGAATGGAGAAGTGGAGAGCAGCACATCTATCTCTCCATCTCTCTCAGCTAAAGGCCACCGACACATAGACCCCACTATCACAGGGATGTATCATTGACTCTTTAGAAACCCCGGGTCCATTCAGCTCAGAGTAAGATATCTGTTCGCTGTGACTGCGTGTGGCAGCCGGATGCATAGCGGGACTAACCTTAGAGCACAAAGAGGCTGGAGGTTATCACAAGGGCCGATCTCTGACCGCTTTGATTTGGCCGTGTAAAGAAGAGCGTTTGCGAAGGGCCTGAGATGAAAAGAGCCAAACAGGGACCTTCTGCGCTGATGAATGGAGCTGGAAGGCTAAAGAGTGAATGCGTTTGTGTTGGTGGCTTTATGAAAGCAAGACAACAGGTACCTGAGAGGATACCGAACGACAGCATCGTAAATCAAACCGAGACATGCTCCCCTCCCCAACCGCGACATGTCTACACATCTACTGTTCTTTCTCGTCACTCATTTCGTCGAGCTTTTGAGCGATTAGCATTGACTAGACTCAGTATCCATCATCCAAAATTCATATTGTTACTTCTGTAAAAGATACTTCTCTAAATACATTTGCAAAGAATAAGGGGTAATTCCTCTTTCCCTTCCAACCGACGTTCCTCTCAGTAAATGTGTCATCTTTCACCTAGGTCTTCATTTTATCTCAGCGTTAACCTGAAGGGACAGGACTGTCCTATCAGCATGCAGGGACAAGGGCTAGAAATGAAAGCAAGACAACAGGTACCTGAGAGGATACCGAACGACAGCATCGTAAATCAAACTGAGACATGCTCCCCTCCCCAACCGCGACATGTCTACACATCTACTGTTCTTTCTCGTCACTCATTTCATCGAGCTTTTGAGCGATTAGCATTGACTAGACTCAGTATCCATCATCCAAAATTCATATTGTTACTTCTGTAAAAGATACTTCTCTAAATACATTTGCAAAGAATAATGGGTAATTCCTCTTTCCCTTCCAACCGACGTTCCTCTCAGTAAATGTGTCATCTTTCACCTAGGTCTTCATTTTATCTCAGCGTTAACCTGAAGGGACAGGACTGTCCTATCAGCATGCAGGGACAAGGGCTAGAAATACTCCATCCATCTCCACATCGAGATTTAGTACTTCATAAACCATTTCCTTCAGAAGATTCACTCCCCAGCTGCCATTTTCGCACGGATGCTTTGGAGCGAAGAGACGTTGTATTGTTTCTCACTTCCCTTGTCGCCAAGGTTTATAGGGACTGTAAAACGGACACAAATGGGATGTGCCGTGTCCGTCAAAACACGCTTTCTTGGTTTTGACGGCCTTACGGAATCTCGTGACGGTTTGTAAAAAAGCATCCTGTGTCACGGCGGATGAGATACGTGCTGTTTTGAAACCTGTGTTTTCTTTTTGTGCTCTTCAGAGCCGCTGTTTTTATGGGCAGCTGTACTGTTATTTGCAAAGTGATTTAGTTAAATGTCCCACAGGAGCAGCACAATTAACAAAGCGATGAGCCGAGCCCAACCCGAGGTCATCATTAATACATAACATGTTAAACACGGCTTAGAGTGGACAGAAAAAGTAGTTGAGATAAAATGAGACAAGAGTGGAGCAGGTGAGATGAGACAAGAGAGAAGAATAGCTATAAGAGATGAGGAAAGATGGAGAAGAAGAGAGGAGATGAAAGGAAAAGAGAAAATGAAATGAGGAGGTGAGATGTGATGAGAAGAGACAGGACATGAGACAAGAAAAAATAAAAAAGGATGAAAAGAGACATGAGGAGAACAGAAGAGAGAAGATGAGAACAAAGCACAAAATAGAGATAGAGAGGAGAAAAAGATGAGAAAACATAAATGTATAGACCAGAGTGTTGAGAAGAGAGCATAGCAAATAAGAAAAGAGAAGAGATTAGATAAAATGGCAGAGGAGACATGAGGAGACAAGAGCAGAACAGATGAGAGGATATGAGACAAGACAACAACAGAGGAGAGGAGGCAAGATGAGAAAACAGCACAAAAATGGTAGATGAGACAAGACGAGAAGAAAGGGGATGAGATGAAATGAGACGAGAGAAAAGGAGAGGAGATGAGATGAGAAAAATAAAAATAGAGGAGAGGATATGAAAGTAGAGAAAAGAGAGGAGAGGAGATGAAAGGAGACATGAGTAAAACAGAAGATGAGACAAGACAACAACAGAGGAGATGAGATGAAAACAGAGCACAAAATGAGATGAGATTAGATGAAATGAGATTAGATTAGAGAAATGGAGAGATGAGAAAAGACAAAAGTAGAAGAGAGGAGATGAAAGAGAACGGATAAATGAGGAGAGGAGATGAAAACAGACATTAGGAGAACAGAGGAGAGGAGAGGAGACAAGACAACAGCAGCAATGAGAC
>NW_015666183.1:38110-59353 GCF_001515625.1 Sinocyclocheilus rhinocerous
TCGGACCCAAAGCTCTGGGCTCTTTGTACAGTCCTGAGAATGGAGAAGTGGAGAGCAGCACATCTATCTCTCCATCTCTCTCAGCTAAAGGCCACCGACACATAGACCCCACTATCACAGGGATGTATCATTGACTCTTTAGAAACCCCGGGTCCATTCAGCTCAGAGTAAGATATCTGTTCGCTGTGACTGCGTGTGGCAGCCGGATGCATAGCGGGACTAACCTTAGAGCACAAAGAGGCTGGAGGTTATCACAAGGGCCGATCTCTGACCGCTTTGATTTGGCCGTGTAAAGAAGAGCGTTTGCGAAGGGCCTGAGATGAAAAGAGCCAAACAGGGACCTTCTGCGCTGATGAATGGAGCTGGAAGGCTAAAGAGTGAATGCGTTTGTGTTGGTGGCTTTATGAAAGCAAGACAACAGGTACCTGAGAGGATACCGAACGACAGCATCGTAAATCAAACTGAGACATGCTCCCCTCCCCAACCGCGACATGTCTACACATCTACTGTTCTTTCTCGTCACTCATTTCGTCGAGCTTTTGAGCGATTAGCATTGACTAGACTCAGTATCCATCATCCAAAATTCATATTGTTACTTCTGTAAAAGATACTTCTCTAAATACATTTGCAAAGAATAATGGGTAATTCCTCTTTCCCTTCCAACCGACGTTCCTCTCAGTAAATGTGTCATCTTTCACCTAGGTCTTCATTTTATCTCAGCGTTAACCTGAAGGGACAGGACCGTCCTATCAGCATGCAGGGACAAGGGCTAGAAATACTCCATCCATCTCCACATCGAGATTTAGTACTTCATAAACCATTTCCTTCAGAAGATTCACTCCCCAGCTGCCATTTTCGCACGGATGCTTTGGAGCGAAGAGACGTTGTATTGTTTCTCACTTCCCTTGTCGCCAAGGTTTATAGGGACTGTAAAACGGACACAAATGGGATGTGCCGTGTCCGTCAGTCCGCGCTTTCTTGGTTTTGACGGCCTTACGGAATCTCGTGACGGTTTGTAAAAAAGCATCCTGTGTCACGGCGGATGAGATACGTGCTGTTTTGAAACCTGTGTTTTCTTTTTGTGCTCTTCAGAGCCGCTGTTTTTATGGGCAGCTGTACTGTTATTTGCAAAGTGATTTAGTTAAATGTCCCACAGGAGCAGCACAATTAACAAAGCGATGAGCCGAGCCCAACCCGAGGTCATCATTAATACATAACATGTTAAACACGGCTTAGAGTGGACAGAAAAAGTAGTTGAGATAAAATGAGACAAGAGTGGAGCAGGTGAGATGAGACAAGAGAGAAGAATAGCTATAAGAGATGAGGAAAGATGGAGAAGAAAAGAGGAGATGAAAGGAAAAGAGAAAATGAAATGAGGAGGTGAGATGTGATGAGAAGAGACAGGACATGAGACAAGAAAAAATAAAAAAGGATGAAAAGAGACATGAGGAGAACAGAAGAGAGAAGATGAGAACAAAGCACAAAATAGAGATAGAGAGGAGAAAAAGATGAGAAAACATAAATGTATAGACCAGAGTGTTGAGAAGAGAGCATAGCAAATAAGAAAAGAGAAGAGATTAGATAAAATGGCAGAGGAGACATGAGGAGACAAGAGCAGAACAGATGAGAGGATATGAGACAAGACAACAACAGAGGAGAGGAGGCAAGATGAGAAAACAGCACAAAAATGGTAGATGAGACAAGACGAGAAGAAAGGGGATGAGATGAAATGAGACGAGAGAAAAGGAGAGGAGATGAGATGAGAAAAATAAAAATAGAGGAGAGGATGTGAAAGTAGAGAAAAGAGAGGAGAGGAGATGAAAGGAGACATGAGTAAAACAGAAGATGAGACAAGACAACAACAGAGGAGATGAGATGAAAACAGAGCACAAAATGAGATGAGATTAGATGAAATGAGATTAGATTAGAGAAATGGAGAGATGAGAAAAGACAAAAGTAGAAGAGAGGAGATGAAAGAGAACGGATAAATGAGGAGAGGAGATGAAAACAGACATTAGGAGAACAGAGGAGAGGAGAGGAGACAAGACAACAGCAGCAATGAGACGTGATGAGAAGAGATGAGAACAGCACAAAAAAAGGAGGTGAGACAAAAGATAATGAAAGGAGATGGGAAGGAGATGAGATGAGAAAAGACAAAAGTAAGAAAAAGGAGAAAAGAGAGAGGAAATGAAGAAAAGAAAAGAGATTAGATGAAGAGACGTGGGGAGACCAGAGGAGATGAGAAGAGATGAGAACAAGGCAAAAATAAATGAGACGAGAAAAGACAAAAGAGGAAAGGAGAGGAGATGAGACATAATGAGAAGAGAGCAGAGTACAAAAAAGGAGATGAGAGAAAAGATAATGAAAGGAGACGAGAAGAAGATGAGATGAAAAAAGACAAAAGTAAGAAAAGAGGAAAAGAGGGGAGATGAGACAAAAAGAGGAGAGGAGAGGAGAGGAGAAATGAGATGAGACGAGAAAAGACAAAGAGGAGATGAAATGAGATGATAAGAGAGCAATGATTTGAGATGAGATGAGACGAGATACTAAAATAAGATAGAAAACAACAGGAGAGACAAGATGAGAGTATAGAGCAGAGGAGACAAAACAATAGGAACTAGATAGTGATTACTAACTAGTTTTGGATGCGGAGAGGAAAGGAGGTCAGATAAAATGAGAAGAGAGCACATAAAGAGCTGATTCAAGACAAAATTAAATTAAATGAGAAAAGACAAAAGTAATGCAGAGGAAATGAGAAGAGCAGTGGAGATGAGATAAAAGGAAACCACACAAAACAAGTCAAAAATCTCTGACCGCTTTGATTTGGCCGTGTAAAGAAGAGCGTTTGCGAAGGGCCTGAGATGAAAAGAGCCAAACAGGGACCTTCTGCGCTGATGAATGGAGCTGGAAGGCTAAAGAGTGAATGCGTTTGTGTTGGTGGCTTTATGAAAGCAAGACAACAGGTACCTGAGAGGATACCGAACGACAGCATCGTAAATCAAACTGAGACATGCTCCCCTCCCCAACCGCGACATGTCTACACATCTACTGTTCTTTCTCGTCACTCATTTCGTCGAGCTTTTGAGCGATTAGCATTGACTAGACTCAGTATCCATCATCCAAAATTCATATTGTTACTTCTGTAAAAGATACTTCTCTAAATACATTTGCAAAGAATAATGGGTAATTCCTCTTTCCCTTCCAACCGACGTTCCTCTCAGTAAATGTGTCATCTTTCACCTAGGTCTTCATTTTATCTCAGCGTTAACCTGAAGGGACAGGACCGTCCTATCAGCATGCAGGGACAAGGGCTAGAAATACTCCATCCATCTCCACATCGAGATTTAGTACTTCATAAACCATTTCCTTCAGAAGATTCACTCCCCAGCTGCCATTTTCGCACGGATGCTTTGGAGCGAAGAGACGTTGTATTGTTTCTCACTTCCCTTGTCGCCAAGGTTTATAGGGACTGTAAAACGGACACAAATGGGATGTGCCGTGTCCGTCAAAACACGCTTTCTTGGTTTTGACGGCCTTACGGAATCTCGTGACGGTTTGTAAAAAAGCATCCTGTGTCACGGCGGATGAGATACGTGCTGTTTTGAAACCTGTGTTTTCTTTTTGTGCTCTTCAGAGCCGCTGTTTTTATGGGCAGCTGTACTGTTATTTGCAAAGTGATTTAGTTAAATGTCCCACAGGAGCAGCACAATTAACAAAGCGATGAGCCGAGCCCAACCCGAGGTCATCATTAATACATAACATGTTAAACACGGCTTAGAGTGGACAGAAAAAGTAGTTGAGATAAAATGAGACAAGAGTGGAGCAGGTGAGATGAGACAAGAGAGAAGAATAGCTATAAGAGATGAGGAAAGATGGAGAAGAAGAGAGGAGATGAAAGGAAAAGAGAAAATGAAATGAGGAGGTGAGATGTGATGAGAAGAGACAGGACATGAGACAAGAAAAAATAAAAAAGGATGAAAAGAGACATGAGGAGAACAGAAGAGAGAAGATGAGAACAAAGCACAAAATAGAGATAGAGAGGAGAAAAAGATGAGAAAACATAAATGTATAGACCAGAGTGTTGAGAAGAGAGCATAGCAAATAAGAAAAGAGAAGAGATGAGATAAAATAGAGACATGAGGAGACAAGAGCAGAACAGAGGAGAGGATATGAGACAAGACAACAACAGAGGAGAGGAGGCAAGATGAGAAAACAGCACAAAAATGGTAGATGAGACAAGACGAGAAGAAGGGATGAGATGAAATGAGACGAGAGAAAAGGAGAGGAGATGAGATGAGAAAAATAAAAATAGAGGAGAGGATATGAAAGTAGAGAAAAGAGAGGAGAGGAGATGAAAGGAGACATGAGTAAAACAGAAGATGAGACAAGACAACAATAGAGGAGATGAGATGAAAACAGAGCACAAAATGAGATGAGATTAGATGAAATGAGATTAGATTAGAGAAATGGACAGATGAGAAAAGACAAAAGTAGAAGAGAGGAGATGAAAGAGAACGGATAAATGAGGAGAGGAGATGAAAACAGACATTAGGAGAACAGAGGAGAGGAGAGGAGACAAGACAACAGCAGCAATGAGACATGATGAGAAGAGATGAGATCAGCACAAAAAAAGGAGGTGAGACAAAAGATAATGAAAGGAGATGGGAAGGAGATGAGATGAGAAAAGACAAAAGTAAGAAAAAGGAGAAAAGAGAGAGGAAATGAAGAAAAGAAAAGAGATTAGATGAAGAGACGTGGGGAGACCAGAGGAGATGAGAAGAGATGAGAACAAGGCAAAAATAAATGAGACGAGAAAAGACAAAAGAGGAAAGGAGAGGAGATGAGACATAATGAGAAGAGAGCAGAGTACAAAAAAGGAGACGAGAAGAAGATGAGATGAAAAAAGACAAAAGTAAGAAAAGAGGAAAAGAGGGGAGATGAGACAAAAAGAGGAGAGGAGAGGAGAGGAGAAATGAGATGAGACGAGAAAAGACAAAGAGGAGATGAAATGAGATGATAAGAGAGCAATGATTTGAGATGAGATGAGACGAGATACTAAAATAAGATAGAAAATGAGAGAAAAGATAATGAAAGGAGACGAGAAGAAGATGAGATGAAAAAAGACAAAAGTAAGAAAAGAGGAAAAGAGGGGAGATGAGACAAAAAGAGAGGAGAGGAGAGGAGAAATGAGATGAGATGAGAAAATACAAAGAGGAGATGAAATGAGATGATAAGAGAGCAATGATTTGAGATGAGATGAGACGAGATACTAAAATAAGATAGAAAACAACAGGAGAGACAAGATGAGAGTATAGAGCAGAGGAGACAAAACAATAGGAACTAGATAGTGATTACTAACTAGTTTTGGATGCGGAGAGGAAAGGAGGTCAGATAAAATGAGAAGAGAGCACATAAAGAGCTGATTCAAGACAAAATTAAATTAAATGAGAAAAGACAAAAGTAATGCAGAGGAAATGAGAAGAGCAGTGGAGATGAGATAAAAGGAAACCACACAAAACAAGTCAAAAAGACATTAGAGGAGAAGAAAGGAAAGTAAATGAAACAAACAAATAGAGAAGACAAACCATGGAACTAGGTAGTGATTACTAACTAGTTTTGATAGGGAGTGGAGAGCAGCTATTAGACAAGGAAGAATTGACTTTGGTGCACAGTGTTGTTGTTGGAGAGGATTCCCTGTGTTCACATCCATCTTCACTGTCTGTGACTCTGCCTTTTAATGAACAACTTTAGAATCTGCTTTGTCTTCTAAAAGAGGATGAAGTCTAATTGTGCTCCAAATTAAACAGCCTAATGAAAACACACCCTCAGCTCATTCATCACAAGCAACCGGCACACAAACCAACACTCAGCCCCCCCAGTGGGGAAGACACAACAAAACACCACAAATACTCCCCTCGTGAGGAGAACGCCAACCATTTCTCAACTTTGTATTGCTTAACGAGGAGGAAAGGAAGAAGTCACTGATGATTCAACTCACCTCAATTTTGCAACACAGAAGTACGCTATTTCTGTGAATGTGCAAGACTTCAGATTCATTAGCTGCCCATTTTTCTAACAAGTGCATTTTAATGTATGGCAGGCACTTCCGGTTTGGGGAAGTTCCGCTCAAAAAGACTGAAACAAATCATTTTAAATCATAGGTTTGTGCTACAAATAATCTTTATCCATCAGTGAGCTGTAAACTTTCCTTTCTGTTTTATTTTCAAGCGTCAAGTGAATAATGTAACATTTGGTAATTTAATGCGAAATGGCATAACCAGAATATCTACTGCAAGATCTCATTTCAGTCAGCCGCATTCTTTTCCAACTGATCTTTTTTTTTTTTTTCTTTGCATTCTGATGTCACAATATGAAAAAAGACAACATATACTGTACTCCCAGTTTAATATGCAGAGCTAGGTAGTAACTGATTACATGCAGTCTGGATTGTGTTAATTAAGTACTTGTAATTGGATTAGATTACATTTTAAAATACTCAGAATCAGACTACAGTTACTGTTTCATGATTACAAATTATTCACACAATTGCAATAAACTAGCAGTAAACAAATAAAATATTTCATTTTTTTAGTATTTTATTTTGATTGATGTTATTTAAAAAATTACATTTTAATTTTATGTTTTTATGATTTGATTAATTATTAGCTTTTCATTAAACTCACAGACTCCAGGAATACATTTTCTTACTCTTTGTATTTTTGTCAATAATGTCAATAATTATCCTATTTAAATCAATGTGATAAACAAGTTGTGTCAAAAGTAATCTAAAATAATCTAGTAGTCCGATTATATTATGTGTAATGTAATGCATTACATTACTAACTACAATTTTTGTCATGACCTTGAAAATTGAACCATGGGTTTATTATAGTTGAAGTATAGTAACCATGTTTTTTTGGTATAATGATTACCATTTGTATAATCTCAGTTTTACTACAAATAGCATATGGTTTGTGTAACAAAACCATGGTTATTTTGTGGTTACCTTGGTTTAACTATAGCAACCATGTTTTTTTTGTGTTTTTTTTTTGTAGTAAAACCATGGTTAAATTTCATAAGGGGTCATTTGGAATCAGTAACGGGCTACAATTTGTAAGTAATCTACCCAGTTTTGGGTATATCCCATGAATAATTAACTGGAATGCACTTATTATTTAGCCTACTATTTCTTAGGAATATCTACAATCTCAGGTGTCTTTCCAGGTTTGTTTCACGACAATGCTTTAAAATGTAATTGTCTCCACTTCTCACTTCTAATCCCTATTAGCAGTGTTTACTGGAATGTATCTGAAGCAGGTAAACACAATATTTATTATATGTCAATATGACAGAAATAACTTTGAAATATTATCACTCAATGTTCCAGTTAATTAACATTTTTGATGAAGGAAACGCATAATACAGACATTACATAATACAGACAGAAATATATTATTTAATATTGCTGTGGAAATAATCGAGCTTTTGAGGTTATTGTGTGTTGAAAGTATTTTTTAATGCTTTTACACTTTTAATGAGTATAATGTCAACTCATACCCAGTTTTTGAAAATGCTTATTACCTTATTCAAAGCATCATTGGGCATTGTAAAAAGGTGGACAAGTAAATGGGCTAACTACAGCTGACTGTAAAAAAGAAGAATAACAGTAACCTACAGTAAGTGGTAAAACTATTTGAGCTAGAAACCAGTGTGTTTATTATTGCGACAATACATTAAAGTAATATGAGCTGTTTTGCTAAAAAACAATGAAGCGGATGATACGAAGTGCGCACATGTAATTTACAAATGGTCACGCTCGTTCTTAAATAAGGAAATAAGGAAGTTTTTAAATCATAATTAAAGTCAGTAAGTAAGTGTTAAAGTTGCAGTCCATAAGTTTTGCCTCTTTTTCGCCATCTCTGTTTGAAACCTGCAATTGCAGTTATCTGCGGAATTATTTTCTTTATGTGGGTTGTGCATCGCAGTGCGGATGAATGTAATGTTTTGATGTGTGGCTTTTAGTCACCGCACTGGTGTGGATAATGTACTTCAGAACCACAGATTCTAGCCTACGTGTTGGAATTATGACCCAGATAAGAATTTTCACTGGATATTGTCATCTGAACAAGAAAGTAACAAATCTGCCGCTTTTGTTCTGACCAACTGAAGAAAAAAGCATTACAATAAATCGCGTTACCAATTGTGATTAAATCTAATGATTGCTTAGCTCATATCACATCAAACTGTGCAAATTATAAGTATTGTTATACTTTGTTCTCAAATTGTTAATGTTAACAACATCAGCATTGCGTGACTATGTGTATTTAGTGTGTATTAGCGTTACATGTAGATTTAAATTTCTGTTCATTCTAATCTCTAATTGTAATACCATTTGAATTTCATATAAAGAATTTTTTTAACGCAAATTATTCTACCTTAGAACTGGTTCTCTTTAAAGTACAAAACTTGTGTAATCCCTCGTAGGCTATCTGTAATCAGATGCACATTTAAAACCGGAATATAATCTAATTTCAGTCACTTACATGTGTTTCATAAACACATAATCCTTTCCGCCATCAAAATGAGTTTTAATTATTCCAGCTGCTGTGAGAAAAGGCTATAAACGATCCGCCACCTGCAGGATTCTCACCTTGCAGTATAGCCTACTAGCCGGGACAACTTCTTTATGTTTACAGACGTGACGTAATGACGCAATGGCATGCTTGAATTTCCCGCGAATTCCTACCAAATTAGAAAACACTGTTATAAGCTTACCGTTGTGAATCGGGCTAAGGTAAGGAGATCTCTCGAGTTTTTAACACTGACTGGTTACGTACTTGCTCAAAAATAGATTTTGGATAATTTTTTACCAAAAAAAAGTTACAGACTGCAGCTTTAAATAATTAAAATAATAGGGTAGGTAGTCATAGGCAGGTTTGTGTCACATCCAGACAGAGCCCGGCTCCTCCGGGTCGTGAACGGAGAGAGAGAGGGAGCTGTGACGGAGGAGCGGAGAGCAGCGCAGATTGAAGGAGGATGGGGCATGAACAGATTTGATAGCTGTCAGAGTCGTGGTGGAGGCTGACAGTCGGGACGGATGACTCCTGGCGGAGCGTCCACGAGAAAGTGGTTTAAGAACGCCCCTGGAGATGACGGAGCCCTCTCTAATGGGGCCTGCCAATCCGATTACTCTTTATTGTGAGTATGAAGCCTGGTGTGTAATTCAGTTTGAGGAGAACAGAGGGCCACCGTCAGCCTGGGAAAGTTCACACTCGGCAATGTGCAGACACATTTCAGGCACGGAGGAAATATTGCAGAGGATGTGTTGACTTCACCTGGCAGGCGGTGCGGACTGAGCAGGTGGGGAAGAGTACTATGCGATGCTCGCTGCCTTAAATGTTGAATTCCTCCTTATTTTCTTCATTTATAATAACCTATAATCAATATTTGAGTGAGATTAATTTAAAGAATAAGAATAAGTGATGTTTTTGTTAAGTAAAACTAAAATAAAATAATTAAAATCCATGTTTGTTAACTGAAAGCTGAAAATAGTTGATGTACTAAAATGATTTAAACTAATACAGAAAGAACAATCAATTAAAGCTAAATAGAAATATAAAAAATTAAAAATGACAAACTAAAATAAAAATTAAACTGAAAATAGAAATTTGAAGCTGACTCAAAATATGAATATTAATAAACAGCATATAAATAATACCAAACACAGATAAGAAAATTTACTGATGTAGAAAAATATTTTTAAAAATCCATAAAGTGGTTAAATAAATTTTTTATTTTAAATTATTTAAAACACTTTAAACAAATATACTGTACAATGGCTTGCAGTGTATACAATACTGTCTTACTTCATTCTTCATTTAATAGAAAATACACTACATCTCACAAGTCGCCATGTGCATCGTTGCAACTCGGTTTCAGCATATAAAGGTCCTCATTCTCAAATTGATCAGCCTTGACCAGGTTCTGTAGATTTGGACATGTCAAACTCCATGTAATCATGCCATCACCATATCCATATCTTGATCATGCAGGGTCATGATGAGGTTTGGAATCAACAGTTGTAGTATTAGTAGTCCATTCTCTCTCATTTGATCCCCTTTACCTTGAGACTTTTCCTCACTGATTTCAAGTACGTTGGATCTGGATAGCCCAAGCTGATACAATAGGACAGAGAAAATTACTGGATTATTATTTAACTTCAACATTAAAACGTACACTTAGCTGAAATAGAGTGGGGACCCCCAGGAGGCCCGCTGAAAATCTGAGAGATAAAAAAGATTTTAAAAAATTAAATGTTAAAAAGAATGATTTTTAAAACATTTATGAAATTAGATTTTATTACAGATTTATTATTCTTAATAAAATACAAAATTAACTTTTGTAAAAAAAAAAAAAAAGTTTTCTAGAGCATATGAATTGAATTTAAATACTTTTTAGTATTTTATATATTTATTATTTATATTATTATTGTTTCATTTTTCATTACGGTTAAAGGCAAAGTCATCAAATTAATTTAGAATAAAATAATAGAATATTTTATTCTAAGGAAGTAAGAAATAAAAACAACCCTGAATATAGTTTTAAAAGAAATAAATTCATTTTCATTAAAATTTTTTAATTTTGTTTTTATTAAAAATGGGAATTGTAATTGTAAAGTATTTAAATAATGAAAAAATACAGTGCAAATTAATACAAAGTATATCTTCTCCAGATATTTTTGTTGTTGTTGTTTAGTAAAGTGACAATGTTTATATTTGAACTTAGCAACGAAGAGGAACTGTGGTGAACACTGATCTATTATTTGGAATTCATTTCATATTTATAAATATAACTATTATATACCTTCCAGGTCCCCCACTGTCCAGAGTCTTCAGTGGTATATCTGCAGGCATCACGCAGTATTCACCGCTGCTATTGGCCGCCACAGTGAACAGCAGCTTGTGTTCGAAGGCCTGCTCCAATAGCCGGAGGATCTTGGTCCCTGTGGTGTTCTGAGGCAGGTAGGCCACAAATTCAGTGCCCTTGTAGCTGTGTCCTGGATGAGGATGCTTGTCCTGCAGGGCGAGTTACTTAAGCTGATCACTTGCATACTTAATTATAAAACTATTTTCATACAAACATAAGCAAAAAGTGTATATTTGTTGCGATTTTTTTCACATTTTGTATTGGTTTTTCTTTTTTTTTTAAACGTGTGTGTGTGTGTGCATGTATATGTAAATACATTTTATTTATTTTCTTAAATCATGTTTTTTATTGTGTTATCATGCTTTTATTGTGTTAGTTAGTTTAGTATTTTTTAGTTATTATTATTTAATCAAAACAACCCAACTGCAGTTTGATTGATATTAATTGGAATGCAGGACAAAAAAAAAAAGATTTTTGAACATTTATTCAAAAATGTATTTGATTCATCTGTTTTTGCAAATGAACTCTTCATATATATATACACACATACATTAAAAAAAATTATTTTGTTGTAATTTCTTCACATTTTTTAGCTTTTCTTTTGTAAAAACATGTCCATATATTTGTTATTAACTTTTATTTTGTTTTCGTTATTTTAGTACATCAAGTTGAACTTCAAGTGTAGAAAATGTTTTTTTAATGGGCAATATACTGTATATATATAATGATAATATGAATTTTTTAGAATTATATATAAAATAAATTATAAATTACAAATGATATAAGAACATATTTATTTATTATTTATAATAATTTATTTACATGCCTAAAACAAAAGTAAAACTTTGGCACTATAGTAAAGCTGTTTTTCAAGTTATGCATTCACATGAAAAACAACTCTGATTTAAAAAAAAAAAAACAACAACTGATGGGACACAGTATGAAAGCTCAAGCAAAGCGCTTTATAAACACTTCAGGCATTAGTGCCTATCATGACAGGGGATTTCAGTAGTTATCAGCACACATCTGTCAGTGTCTCCATTTGTCCCGTGGAAGTGAATGAGAAACAGGCCAGACAGGATTCCACAGAGCAGAAAGACGGATAACTGAGATGTTTTAGAGTCGTCAGTGACACACTGAAAAGGTGTGTCTATTCACCTCGATACTAAAACATTGTTGAAGTGATACAGTAAAACATAAGAGCACATCATAAGCTCACCGACTGGATTCCTTCATCAAAATTAAAGACGATTTGAATGGTGTCACAGTCAGAATGTCCCGGCAAACTCCGTCTCTCGATATTCCAATTCATCTGCCCCCTGTCTGGCTGGTTTCCTTGTTTTATCACACTATTCTTTTTGTGGTTGTTTGATCCTTGACCACCTGTTTGAACAAACATAAAATAAAACAGACACTAAATAAGAGAGAACTTCACATTCCTGAGCTAATGCTTGATTATTTTTAACTAACAGGTCCATGTCAGACTTCAAACTCACACAGGGGTTCTAGCAGTGTAACCAGGTATAGTTTATTACATAAACTACTGTATGAACATGTTCCTGTCTGACAACCACAAAGTCTCCAAACATTTCTGAAGCTTCTATCCAAAGCAATTTGACAAGGAGTCAACAATAATTCATAATATACAGATTTATTGGGAAAAAAGCATGCTAGAATTTGACTGAAAAGTGTGCTTTTGTAATTTTTTTGTATATAAAAGCCGTATGGTTTCATATTTTATTATCTAATGCAATAGCATTCATGCATTCTTAAAAGTGGAAGCATATTTTTGTGTTCCATTTGTCTTGCAGTGTCATATACCTAGTGTATGTCAGATTGACCAATGATGTGCTCGACAGAAAGCGCTCAGAAGCTCACCTGTCTCAGTCAGCGGCAGAGGACCTTTTCCGTTCAGGTATCTGTTGCACTGCATCTTATCCTTGCTCTGTGAAGCCCCCATGATCAGCTAAATGAGCAATGATTTCATAGGTTTGCAAATCATTGAAAAGAACAAGCTCTGAAATAGATACAAACATAATATGTGCATCACAGAGGTTTTGATTTGATGCAGTTTATATCAAACCATTTTTAGTGTATGCAAGTTTGATTTGTATACGTACCTGATGTATTTTAGGATGCACACCTGCTTCTCTCGCTCTTAAGAGTGAACTGCTCATCTGCACTCTTGACTACGAGATTGAATCTCACAGATTATCAGCGCAAAAATAAGGGCATAAATGAGGAAGTGAAGGCAGGTGTAGTTAAACCTGTTCTGGATGAGACGGCTGGTTGAGAACGGGAGGGGTTTTAAGGATTTGAGCAGACGAGCATGGCATGCTGTTTTGTTTTATTTGTTTGCACAAGGATTCACAAACTTTAAATGCAAATTTTTTTTGTGAGTGTGAAATGACAGTCGTTTAATCTGGTTCATTCTCAGAAAGCAGTGTCATTTGTATGCTATGAGTGTCCTCATGACTTATGGATGCCAAATACTCTCATTATTTAATAGATATAGTTCTGTTAAGAGTGTTATACAAAAGGGCTTTAAACATAAAGCATTTGTTTTATTTTTAAATGTTTTACATCAGCATATGAGACAATTGGCAAGTGTTCTATATAATAAAAAATCTACTTATATTTTGTATTATTTAAACTTGTACTGTCAAATCGATTAATCGCGATTAATCACATCCAAATAAAAGTTTGTGTTTACATAATATGTTTGTGTACTGTGTATATTTGTATGTATACATAAATACACACACATATATATGACTTATATTATATATAAATATATATATATATAAATATACACATGTATGGGTGTATATTTACATATGTATACAGTACACACATATTATGCAAACACAAACATTTATTTTGGATGTGATTAATCGCGACAGCACTAGGTTAAACAAACCATTGAGGTGAATGATTCAGTGACTCATTTAAGACAGTCACATTTATTTCTTGAATGAATCAGCATTTTTGAACGATTCATCTGAATGAATGACTCATTGACTCATTCATAAAACAGTCACTTGCCTCCACCTATTGTGTGTGTGTTTGTGTGGTGCTGCACATCTCAAACTATCTAATGAATCTTTATTTTTACAATGCTCAATAGTATTCTACTGTATAACTTCCCAAACACAATTTTTTGTCTCATAGGGTTTCAGTGGCCAAATATTTGACTCAAAGTTTGTAGAGATATGTTCCTTATCACACACTGAGGGGGGTTTCCAACTCTATAAAGTATTATTTAATAAAGGAAGGATAGAACAACAGGTAGTCTGATTCTCCAGGAGAGTGGAGAGAAATATCTCTATGAAGCCGTGGATCTGCTGCAGAGGCTCAGAGTGAGATGAGGGGAGATGAGACCAAAGACTCCAGGCTGAGAAGAGATTGAGAATTCCTGCTTTCAGCAGACAATAAATCTACTGACGTGTGCAGAGAGAATGACTTACTGATCTGCAGACTGGATGGAAGTTTACTGTTTCTTTCTGTTTTTTTTTTTTGTTTTGTTTGTTTTTTTTGGTGAGGCAAAACAAACAGGATATTTTATGATAGTTTTTTTCTGTTCGCCTGTTCTGTCTTTTCTGCCTCTTTGTCACAAATGTGCGCACACACAAAATTCCCTACTTTTTCTTTTCGCTCTCATATACATATTGATTACAAATGCTCAATTCAGCAATGCATTTTTTGAGGAGCATTATAGTCTTGATAACTTGATTAGAAGTGCAAGGAGCTAATCAACCAGATAATTCACACACACACACACTCACATACAGGACAGATAGAAACCTCTGATTAATGATATTGATAATCACATGCATTTTCTAAGTAACTAGAGACACTCATGTTATTCCTCTTACAGTCCACTAATTGCCACCAATTTAAAGACTTTAAAATAATCACACATATTATTTGTAATACAATATATACTATCATAGTAATCAAATATATATCATTAATCAAATTTGTTATAATTAATATAATATTTCATATGTTTATATATTTTATTATGCATTATATACAATATATATATATATATATATAAACATATGAAATATTATATTAATTATAACAAATTTGATTAATAGCCTATATATTGTATTATAAAATCACTTAAAATGTTGGTCAAGGTTTTTGCAGTAAAAATAACTATAATTTGTCTTCTTATGATCATGACTTATCCCAACACTTTTTTCCACCAAAAATAAACATAATTTAGTTTTTTTTTTCTTCATTTTTTAATATTAATCATTTTTATTTTGACTTTTTTAAACCCTCTCTTTGACCCTTAAAATTAACATTTTTTACTGTAACTATGCAAACATATAGAATATGACTAGACCAGGCCTACATATTATTTCTTATATATTATTTAATATAGTAATAATTAATTATATATAATTTATTATTATATAATAACTTATTATATAATTGTATTTTTAATCACTTAAAATATTAGTAAAGTATTTAGCAGCAAAATAAATTTCATTTAGCTTTTCATGACTTTCACCACCATCTCTTTGACTCTTACAATTAACTGGATAGTTTTTGCTACTATACCTTTAAGACCTCTATGGAAATAGCTATAAAATTTATGACGGGTTTTCTCTTATTGTCTAATATTAGTCAAGGTTTATTGCTATAAACAGACAACTTTTAGTGTTTAAGGGTTTTATATTCTACTACTTTACTACACCAGTTATTAAGCCATAAACAAACAGCTAATTAAGAAATGACTTCACATGAGTAGCCTATAAGAGTTGCGTAAGGAAAATGTTTGTGTAAACTCCCTTTTTGAGAGGAATGGGCTGAAACAGCTGTAATGTATTACTGTGCATTTAAGTGAAAAACTAGCATTCCCAGCCTTTCCGGTTCTTCCGTACCTGCTTTAAAAGCCACAATTATCCTGAGAGAACATCACTTCCATCTTCTTCTAAAAACCACCGTCCCTCTATCGCCTCAGAATACTCCAGAGCACACGCACACTTCGTCTGGGCGGCATGGCAGCGTTACAGAGTGTGTTTTTCGGTGTCGCGTCGTGAGAGAGAGGGGCATAGCTGTACCGCGCTCCTCTGGAGCGTGCCGGAACATTCCTCACAGATTTGGGCGTCAGCTTCTTTCTCTTAAATCCCTGGGAGTGCTGCGTTTCCATGGTGATTGAAACTTGTAAGAGCCATCTTTATTCATCACTGTGGCCCAGAGGGCTGGAGAAGAAGCACTGACGATAGAGAAAGATAAAGAGGAGGAAAAAGAGGAAGACAAATATAATCTCCTGTTGGTTCGCGTCTGTCTGGGACTGAATAGACACGTTTTTATATAAAAATCACAACAGTAAAAGCAAAGATCGTGTCAAGTGATGCAACGAACAACATTTGTCGATTATAAAGCGTGCGTACGTGCGCGCGTCAAAGTGTATTCATTACTCCCATTGATCCCCGCAGCATATGATACATGAAAAATACACAAGCTTCTCAATGGAGACCGTCATTCACGCAAACAAACAATGAACCCTGAGTGCTGTACTAGATTCATTACCCATCATGCCCACTAGCTCTGAGCCCCTAATCTGTCTGTGTCCTGTCTCAAGTCTGCTGCTCTATTAATAGTCATATAACAGAACCATAGAAACTACATTTGGAGTTTGTCTTCATCTCCACATTGTCTCAAGAACCGCATCTTAGCTCTGTCTCTCTCGTTGCTTCGCCTGAGAGCAGATGTCCAGTGGGATACTGAAGAGGCGCCTCAGAAGACTCCAGAGCACACGCACACTTCGTCTGGGCGGCATGGCAGCGTTACAGAGTGTGTTTTTCGGTGTCGCGTCGTGAGAGAGAGGGGCATAGCTGTACCGCGCTCCTCTGGAGCGTGCCGGAACATTCCTCACAGATTTGGGCGTCAGCTTCTTTCTCTTAAATCCCTGGGAGTGCTGCGTTTCCATGGTGATTGAAACTTGTAAGAGCCATCTTTATTCATCACTGTGGCCCAGAGGGCTGGAGAAGAAGCACTGACGACAAAGGAAGATAAAGAGGAGGAAAAAGAGGAAGACAAATATAATCTCCTGTTGGTTCGCGTCTGTCTGGGACTGAATAGACACGTTTTTATATAAAAATCACAACAGTAAAAGCAAAGATCGTGTCAAGTGATGCAACGAACAACATTTGTCGATTATAAAGCGTGCGTACGTGCGCGCGTCAAAGTGTATTCATTACTCCCATTGATCCCCGCAGCATATGATACATGAAAAATACACAAGCTTCTCAATGGAGACCGTCATTCACGCAAACAAACAATGAACCCTGAGTGCTGTACTAGATTCATTACCCATCATGCCCACTAGCTCTGAGCCCCTAATCTGTCTGTGTCCTGTCTCAAGTCTGCTGCTCTATTAATAGTCATATGCAACAGAACCACAGAAATTACATTTTGAGTTTGTCTTCATCTCCACCTTGTCTCAAGAACAGTTGATTCTTCGCCTGAGAGCAGATGTCCCAATGGGATACTGAAGAGGGCAACACCTCTGACATCATACTGTAATGATGAATGATAACTCAGATCATGCAACTTTTGAGGAGAGGTGCATGTGCTATACTTTATGAATGACTGAATGAAATTATTATTTCCACCTGGCTGACTATAAAAGGGGTGAAAAATCCCATAGATTTAGGATTGAAGGAGGAACCTGAAACGTATATAGAGATCGGTGCTATATTAGTATCCTTGAGACTTCGGGGGAAAAAAATGTTGTTTCAACTTGAAAAATAGTAAGTGTTTCTGCTGCCTTAAAATTTAAGTTTGGTCAACTTTAGAATAGTTTTTATATTTTTTTCATTTTCATTTTAAAGTTTTGTTGTGTTTTGCCATTTTTGTTTTTTATATGTCTATAGTTTTTAACCATTTTTATTAATTAAATCATTTTTGTTAAGTTAAATTAAATGAAAAAGAGATATTTGTTGGCAACTATAGCTACAATAAAATACGTTTGTTTTTAACTAAATTTTAATTAATTTAGTTAAACCCAAACCTAACCCTAACCCTAACCCTGATCATAATACCATACAGACTTAATGTAGTTTTTGTAACTGAAAACTGAATATTCGGAATGGACGGAATATTCTACATTCTCTTTCCAGTTCATAGATGGTATATATTTTCAAATTCATTCTACAAAAGGTTGTAGCAAGAAAAAGTAATTTTCCATAAATGAGAGATAATACATTTAGATCTTACACATGATACTGTAACTCTTGTACACTTTTTTATAGTTTAAGTAATTAGTCCATTTCCCCAGGAACCATCTTCAGATCTGGAGAACATCTCTGCAGTCAAACATCAGGTGAAACTCCCAACATGAAATCAGATGAAGATTGATATTTTGGGGAATTCAGCTTTCTTTCTTTCTTTTTCTTTCTTTCTTGCTTTCTTTGTTTTTATGCAGTTATTTTGCATTTGTGCAGTAAAACGTGAACAAATATATATTTATTGTAAATTTGGGCACTTGACAGCCCAAAAAATATCCATTTGAACATAAGGTATTGTATCATTGTGTTCATTCTTTGTGTTGTAAAGAAAGCAGGAATCAGGGCTGTTTCATGAACGGGAGCGTGTGAATTTCAGGCTTCAGGAGTGTGTACGGTATACGTGACTTTCAGACAAGTGTGTGTGGTCTGTGTGAACCGCTCCAAATGGCTGTGATGTAGTGAGGGGCAGCACAGCCAGGCATGCACTGCTAAGAAATTGGCTGTAGAGCAATTGACCCCCTCAGTGCAGTTCCGCTCATGAGACAGAGAGAGAGAGAGAGAGAGATGCACAGCAAGAGACCGAGAAAGAGCTAAAGACATGAAAGCTATCCCAAACCAGTGTGTGTGTGTTTGCATCTACAGTTCAGATTAAACAACAGAGAGAGATAGAGAGAGCTCTCACAGGGCAAGATAAACACAATTTGTTTCCTATTGAGCTGGCTGAGAGCCTTTGCTTAACAAGTGTGCACTTCCCCATACCATCTCATGTGAAAGTGTCAAAAAAGCTAAATGTGTGCAGTCTATGCCATGCATGTATGGTTAATTAAGAAGACAATGAATATATAGTGATATAGCGAATCATACTGTAATCAGATTTTATTGTTCATTTGAAATGTTTCTGAAACATAACTTACCTTTATAAATAGCTGAGCAGAGTCATCACCACGATGTCCAGCAAGTGAACTGACTTCTCAAAAGTGGTAGAGATTTTCATCAGTGACTTATGTTTTGATTCACTAAAAAGATTCATTCACTGATTCATTCATTGACCATTTGGCTTTGTCCAAAATCGCCCCCTTTTCGCAACACACTTTCATTTACATTGTGGCCAATTGGTGAATAATTCTATGAATTCATTCAATCTCATGTGTATGTTTTTGTATGATCTGTTTTGAACCTTTATGCTTGCGTTTCTTCTAAAAATCATAAGTTTCCGTATGAATCAAATCATGTAAATACATATGAAATCGCAAAAAATAGGTTTCTCATGAGATCGGGTTGCCTATAGTGCACTATTTGAGGGGACAGCCATTTGTAGTGGTGTTTGAAACCATAGTGGACATGATCTAGTGCACTCATTTAATCCCATAATGCACTTCAGTAATGAGTGTACAAACAATGAGTGTACAATCCAATCACTTGTTCTTATACACACATTAATTGAACTGTATTAGTGGAGTAATGTACACTAAAAATGGTATAGAATTTACTTTTAAAAATTTGACACTCAGAAATTGTTAGTAAATTTCACAAATAATTACAAATAAAGGGCAAGTGCCATATTGAAACTATTGATACTTCAAAACGTATATATTTTTAACGTCATATATGAGGAAATAGGAGGCAATTCAGATGTAGCCATTCTTTTGGTTGCACCAGTAAGTAGCGTACAGTGAGTGTCTTTTTCTGTGATATCAGTGAATCACTGAGTCATTCCCTCAATCGTTCCCAAATCATTTCCACCTTTGCTGTCCTACCACATCTGTCTTTATGAACAGGGCAAAGGATATGTCTGAAGGGAAATACACTGACGTTCTGTGTACACACACATTAAAAATGATGGCCTAATCGTCTGAGTTCTGTTATATAAACCATTACTGCCACAGTCCATGTATTTTTTATCAACCTTTAAATATAGAGAGGTGGGAGCGTTTAATACCAGCCGGACAAATAGGGGTCTGACCGCTGTCGCGATCAATAAACCTCCTTTACAGGAAGCTTCAGATCCCCTATTATCCAACTCTATAGTTCTTATACACCAAAGAAGAGCAAGCAAAGATACACGGCCATTGGGACTCGCAAAGTCAATACTGTTCCCTGTTCACAGGCCTGAGGGGTCATGTAATGATCCATCCTCGGTGCCAAATATTGTTCCAGGCCGGTTTTGAGAGATATTTTCGATCTACCCACAACAAGGTTAGAGACTTTACTTCATTCTCATTGTCTAACTCTTTGCCTTGTCTACCAGACTGACGAGCCTATATGCTAATCAGAACAGCTAAACCGGTTCAGCTATACTATCAGACATTTAGGATGTAAAGTGGATTTTGTTAGCAGAATCAAGGCTTTTGCTGAGATCCGGCAGCTTCAGCTAGCTGCCAAATAAGTAGCTATCAGATGTCCGGCGCCTTACAAGAGGCCGTTGAGCGAAATTAAGTGAACACGCAGAATAAATGGACAGTGCGTCCTGATAACTGAACGCGGAGCGTCTTAACAGACAACCTGACTGCTGCTCTACACAGCGGTGGCTTCAGATAATTCAACATTCTCCAGCGTGTCTCACGCTAATTAAATGCAAAACGTTCCATCCAGAAATGCCACAATTGATTTATCTTCTTCTGTGGCCAGTGACTTTACTTCAATCTTTCCATGGATAAGTGAAGAATGAAGGAAAACCGGGGTGGTGGTGATGTTATTTGCCCTCAAACGCTCGCTCTTCTTGTCCTTTTCTTTCTATGTTCTTAACACTCTTACATCTGTTTATGTAACTCTACTCTGTTTATGTATCTTTATTTTACTGGATGGTGAGTTGGACATACAGTAGAGCATGAATATTCTGTAACAGTAGGTCTACATTACTGACACAAAAATATGTCTGTGTCATTGCATGGTGTCCATAATATTCAGTTCAGTAAGTCAGATGTTGTTCAATTCAGTAAAGGGTCTGATCGATTCAGTTCATTAAAGATATCGTCTCCAAATCCGGTTTCCAATTTTTTATGTGATCAAATGTTTCACAATGTAAGCTGATAATGTAGTACTGTATTTATATATATATATATATATA